>NC_137615.1:16000344-16117844 GCF_963280865.1 Gymnoscopelus braueri
CCAAAGTTGACAGATATATCCCAAGGCCATAATACGTTCCACCAAAGGCTGATATTTCATAAGTTTGGATGTAAAACAATAAGTGTCCATATACAAATCAAATGGGCAGCCTATTTCAAATTTCAAATTTCAATAATGAACACAATATCTGGGGTATTTGGAATATCTTGTAGTGAATTGACATGTGTGTCGTTGTGATCAAACCAGTCTAGTTTTACAGTGCTGTGTTTATACATTTTTGGTGTCCTTTCCTGTACTTCTCTGATCTTGTCTGAGACCAGATGAACCAGACAGTCATGTCTGGCAATGTCCTTTATAGTGGCTGCAGCCATTTAAGATGTGTTCAGTTCGACTGTCTCTTTGTCATGTGGTACTGGGTGTAGGATACAGTATGGGTCATGTTCTGATGTGTACCAGGTTGCCAAGTTGAACTTGGTCGGCAGCACTTGTAAACAAGCTTTAATGGTGAAAGTAAGAACGTCCTCAACAATGGTATTATTTGAGGGGACAGAATGTGACAGTGAGTGGTTTGCAAAGGGAAGAAAAGCCAGTTTTCCATGCAGCTTCAGACTGGTCCAGTGTTGTGCACTGTGTGATCGTTTCATTCCTAGAATGAAGGCTCTCTCGCGGTCACGGATTTGATTGACAGCTGATGATGCGTACCGTCCTGCTCATATAGGTCGCGCATGCATGGACAAGCGGATCTGTGATGACGCACACATGCACACGCACACGCACACAGCACATCTGGATCTGGCCCATGCAAGATGAGTCCTGACCAGTCTCGCAGGAGTTTATCATATAAAAAATACACTCAATGGAACTTATACTTATAATACAAAACAGCTGGGACTTTATTCAATCTAAAGCATTCAGCTGCTCAGTGGTATTGGGAAATGTTTTGGCAAAGACACAATGCAACAGGGATTGATGTAAGTCTTATAGAGAGGGCCTCAGAGTCCCAGTGAGGTATTATAATATACTAATCAAAGCTATATACGCTGTATGTATGTGTCATCATGAGCTCATAGCGAAGCAGTGCAAATATTTCATCTCAGGATTACCCCAGATGTATGTTCTCATACTGTAGGTGCACAGTTCAGTTCCTTCTTCCCTTGGGTATTTGAGAGACTGGCCCACACAGTAAAATCCTCAGATTAACAGTCAACCACATGGACCCTGGCGTCCCTATTCCGGGACATGTCATAAAAGGTGACCATTCAGCAAAAATAGGCGAACATTCTGTGAAAATAGGAGATCTAAAAGCTCACAATGGGATGGGTTGTAGATTTGGTGTAGAGGGGAAAAAAGGAAGGGGCCGAGAGTGTAAAAATGAACCCAAATGAATCTGTTAGGGCAGAATGCCACCACTGGTCATCACAAAAACAACCATGATAGCATTTTGAATAACAAATGGCGTGCGTGTATGGCGGGCGCGCTTCTGCTTCCGGGGGGCAAGCTGGAAACTTCCATGCGCGTCACAGAAGGGGGCGTCCGGTAGACCAATCAGAGGCAGGTGGGGGCGGGACAACTAGATTCTGACAAGTCCTGGAAAAGACGTGCTGTGATTGGCCAGTAGTCAACGCGCTGTGATTGGCCAGTGCCCGTGCCCCCCGGAAATATGGCAGCCACCATACGAAACAGATCGCTCCAACGAACTGCAGAGGCCAATGAGGTGTCTAGGTTTCTATATCTAGGGGCTGCCCTAGCGAGTCTGATATCATGTCTAGAGGGGCGGGTTCAAAATATCTGGAGAACATTTCCGCCGGATCCTATTGGTTCACCGATCTGTCCGTCAGCCCCCGCCCGCCCTGCGCCCCTCCTCCTCCCCAATGTGCAGCATTGAGAGCCCTGACATCACAACATTTGGAGCGACGCCCACTGCACTCTGGTTGGTTGGGTAAATGAAACACTTCCTATTCCAGGAACGTCAACAGGCTGGTCCAGGCTCTTATTTTTGAGCAAACCTAAAAACGTAAATCCTGGAGATCGAGGCTATTAGAGCAGTGACCGGCTTCCCACCCGCGAACATGGCTAATTGTGTTCCTTGGAGCACGTATACCCTGCCAAGCCGGATACTTTGACCCTGCACCACCCGGACGCCCTCACACATCCCAAGTTGTTAGAAGTGCGATCGATGTTCCTTACAAGTGTGGTGCCAAATTCCCCCACCCTCCGAAATCCTAACCGTTTTTTTTTTTCATCCTTACAGGGCTGAAAAAACAGAGCCGTTAAGCGATGATCTTTTACAGGTGAGCTATGTTTGTGTGTGTGTGTGTGTGTGTGTGTGTGTGTGTGTGTATGTGTGTTTGTCTGTGCCTGCACGGCATGCACGTGTGCAGGTACATTGTGCAATTGTATGCATGCAGAGAAGGCAAAGGGGAACACCTGACCGAGCCAGGTGTTTGATTAAGTGACGGTCTCTTAGCAATTGTGGGAAGCTGTGAGCTTGTCATTGTTCAGCCTGGTCTATTCGAAGAGGTGTAAATAATGTGATTAAAGGTGTGATGGCAGCGGATTTGTTTCTGATAGCTGTGCATTTTGGTTTTGTATACACACTGCAGTGATGAAATCACCATCACATTTTACATTGTGTACAATTTTGAGGTACTTTTACCATACTGGAGTATCTCCAATTTTCTATACTTTTACTTCTACTCCACTACATCTCAGAGACAAATATTGTACTTTATACTCCACTACAATTAATTGATTACTTTAGTTACTAGTTAGGCTACTTTGTAGATTTGGATTATTATTACAAAACATACAGTACATTACCCACTACAGTATATACTGTATATACATTTCGGCTATTTGAAAATAGCCAATCTAAAAGCTCACAATGCGTTGCATTATGAGCTTGTAGATCTGCTATTTTAAAAATATTTTTATACATTTGAAAACTTGTGAAATGGGACATTCTGCATAATGAGTACTTTCTACTTTTGGTGCTTTAAGTATATTTTGATACTTGTACTTTTACTCAAGTAAATTTTGAATACCGCACTTTTACTTGTAATGTAACAGAGTATTTCTACATGGTGGTATTGATACTTTTACTCAAGTAAAAAATGGGAGTACTTCTTCCACCACTGCTTGCTTGGGGCTTGTGTGTGTGCGTGCGTGCATGTGTCCTAATTCCCGGGTGTATGTATGCATGCATTATGCGCCAAGCCCTCTGATGTGTGTGTGTGTGTGTGTGTGTGTGTGGTGCTCTTGTGGACCAGGTGGAGAAGCGTCTGGATCTGGTGAAGCAGGTCACCCACAGCACTCACAAGAAGCTGACCGCCTGCCTACAAGGCCAGCAAGGAGCGGAGGTGGAGAAGAGATCTGTCAAGTCACCCTCCGTAAGTCAGTCATTCTCAAACTTTAAAATAAAAAAATGTTACCTCTGGGACCCCAGTCAGTCTATGCTGTGAAATCCTCAGTGTTAATTTAACTGAGCCGTGACTCCTCAAGCACCCCTGGTGGTCCTCGGAATCGGATCTCACTTTTAGAACCACTGCCGTAAGTAACCGCATCCGCCAGACAGTCACTCCAAACCCCCGACTGATGACGCCAAGGGCTGGCATTACATGACATGTGTTTGTGATGTTTGGTCGTTATTGTTGATTTAAATATCCGATTTTCTTTTGCTGCCGTACAACACTTTTGGCTCCTGAAACAACCGCATCCACTGGGAGATTAATGATGTTATTATAAGGTGTTGCATGACAAATTATTAACCACTTAAGCCCTATTTTGTACTTTGGCATTTTGAAAATAGCACATAAAACATTTTTATGACAAATCTTGAAAAAGTTAGAAGAAACGTGAAACATTTTTGATAAAAATCGCTAGGGTTGAAGTGGTTAATGAGACATAATTCAATGTGACACAATAAGAATGCTATACTATTTCTCTCTGCTATCAGAAAAAGCTACCACTCACCACCCTGGCACAATGTATGGTAGAGGGGGCAGCAGTATTAGGAGACGACTCCCTACTTGGGTAAGTCAATATATGCAAATATATATATACACAAATATGTGCACACACCCTTGAGCTTACACTTAAGCCTAATTTAAACTTGTCAGAAATAGCTGATCTTCAGTTATTATTGGCGAACGACACTGCCATGGCACAAAGTGTAAATTAGCCTTTGCACCGGCTGTCACACGCACTTTCACACACACTTGTAGGTGTGTGTGCGCACACAGTCATTGTTAATTATTGAGTCAGTGAAATCGTGTCTGTTCTCACGGCTTCTCTTGTGCATTAAAATTCTGTCAGATTGGCTGTAATGCCGGGTAATTTTGGTAGTTGCTGAATTTATCATTTGCTGTGATGATATTGTTGACTTCGTGATTGGTTGTGATGATGTTGACATTATCGTTGGCTGTGATGTTGTTGACTTTGTCATTGGCTGTGATGTTGATCATGAAACTTAAACCTAAACACCCCAACTACGCCACTAAAGAACCTCAACCCCAAAATTGTCTGACTTTAACACTATAACAGGCCATTTCACATTAATAACAATACAATTAACAGTACCTCTAACACAAAACTATATTCTACACTCCCACAAATCAACATATTGTTTGTATCATCAACATTAATCCCTCAACTTCTACAGATTTCACTCACCTCTATAGTGACTGAATTCCGAACATTGCTGGCCAACAATAACCTACCTGACCTGGCGGAGACCTGTGCTCTGAGGAGCACTTTTTCTAGTTGGCATCGTGATTGGCTGTGATGGTGGTGTTGTTGACTGTGAATGGATGTCATGATGCTGTTATCGCCATATATGCTACAGTATATAGGCATCGGAGATCATCACTTTCACCCCTGTCTGTCTGTCTGTGTGTCCATGTTTGTCTGTGAGTGTGTGTGCGTGCGCGTGTGTGTGGGGGTGTTCGGGGCTAATCTTGTGAACTACTACATTGATCAGTGTCAAATGTCTTGTGCGCGTTGCCGGTAGGCCAAGGAACTCAATTCCCACATTTTCCAAATCCATCAATCACAACTATGTTATTTTTGTGAATTTATAGCCTGAGACCCACCATTCCTCCAGGCTATGGAATACGAATCCGCAACGGTATGGAGTGAGACTAACTAATCAGGCACAAGCTGTCCATCTGCGTGTTTTCACTGTGCCAATTATCTCCTCCCTTCGGCTGAAGCCGTGCAACTATTGCCTCCTAGTTGATTATCTGGCATGCAAAAATATATTTTCCAGTTTATCTCTCTTACTTATACCAACATTGTTGTGGTGTAACACAGCCACGGGAGAGAAGCGCTGTGCACATACGATGCACGTGCACACCCCTTATGATTGGATGTCATGTTGTTGCTGACTTAGTGATCAGATGTGAGGATGTTATTGACTTTGTGATCGGATGTCATGTTGGCGCTGACTTAGTGATTAGATGTGAGGAGCGATATTGACTTTGTGATTGGATGTGGGATGTGGCCATACAGGAAGATGCTGAGGATGTGTGGGGAGACGGAGGAGAGGCTGGCTCAGGAGCTCGTCCAGTTCGAGTACCAGATCGAGAGAGACGTGGTGGAGCCTCTCTATGTGCTCGCTGAGGTGAGCCACACAAACCACACCACAGGCACAAAATGTATGTCACCTATCATAACAGCTTTGTCCTTAGTGTGACTGCAGAAGATTGAATTACAGAGCTAATCTGTCCATTTTTTGCAGAAATACAATTGGTGAATATTTTTGTGAGAGGTAAATCCTGCGGATTAATTATTGGACTTGTGTTTAATTTCCCATGTCATTAGGTGGACATTCCCAACATCCAGAAACAGAGGAAACACTTAGCTAAGCTTGTATTGGACATGGACTCATCACGCACAAGGTGAAGCGCACTCAATTCCTCCCCCTCAATTTTGTTAATTCCTTTGACCCATTAAAACCGGGAAAGCATCTGTGCCATTATAGATTTTAGCTATATAATTTATATAGCAAGTTTTTCAGAAAACTCTTGGTCCTTGGTACGAAAAGGGACTGGTCTACAAGGCATTTGTAGAATTGGTCTTAATGGGTTAAGGTGTGGCGCCGAACGGGCCAGCCATCTAGAACAGGGTTTGTCTGTATCAATGCGTGTGTCTCTGTCGCCACAGCAGTATAGACCCATCACAGCGTGGCTCATGGTGCCATGTGCATTCAGCGAACCCCACAGCTCAGCTCACACAGCTGCCACTTGCATACAGCAAACCATACAGCTCAGCTCACTCTTCTACCCCACTCACAGCTCAGCACACGCTGCTATACGTGCATACAGTGAACCAGCGATGGAAGAAGTACTCACATTTTCTTAAGTAAAAGTATCAATACCCTATTGTAGAAATAGTCTGTTACAAGCTTTGCTTTGCTTGAGTAAAAGAACAAAAGCATTGGCATCAAAATGTACTTAAAGCCCCGAATGTAAAAGTACTTATTATGCAAATGTTTAAATTATAAAACTCCTTTGAAAATAGCAGTTCTACAAGCTCACAACGCGACACGTTGGCTATTTTCAAATTGCCAAAGTATTGGTCGCAAGTGGTTTTGTAATAATAATCAAAATCTACAAAATAACTAGTAACTAAAGTTTTCAAATAATTATAGTGGAGTAAAAGCACAATATTTACCTTTGAGATGTAGTGGAGTAGGAGTAAAATTATTGAAAATTGTAAGTACTCCAGTAAATAAGATAAAAACAAAAAAATGTTACTTAAGTACAGTACTTGACTGCTGCAGTGAACCACACAGCTCAGGTCAAGTCCAAGCTCACATTAGCATGTTGTCATTGCTATATTTTGATGCATTGATTTGCATGCATTAATGTATATGTATCACTGCATCCCAATGTAGACTGTAGAATGTAGAAAACAATTCTCCCACTACAGTAGGCCTACGACTAAATGTTTTCAATTTATATTTTAAGAGGCTATTATATATATAGGGGTATTCAAGCCAGTTAGCCAGATAACTGATGAATAATTTAGCTGACTGTCTGAGAGCCTTTTCAATTGCCCAGCATGTGCCATGGCCATGGTGCATATTTATTTTGCCTGCATTAATTACTTATCAATAGCGATGCCTATTTCCTTTTTTTTCTTTTTATGTCATGCTTGCAGATATCAACAGTCATCTAAGTCATCCAGTCACCCGAGCACTCAGCAGCCCGGTGCCAAAGCTGAGTCCCTCCGAGAGGAGATGGAGGAAGCAGCCAATCGAATGGAGATATGCAGGGTGAGTCACCTATCGGGAGCTGGACACTACCAATATGCAGTGGTGGAAAAAGTACTCACGTTTTAAAGTAAAAGTATTAATACCGCAATGCAGAAATACTATGTTACAAGTAAAAGTCCGGTGTACTTGAGTAAAAGTACAAAAGTATTGGCATCAAAATATAGTTAAAGTACCAAAAGTAAACCACAAAGTAACTAGTAACTAAAGTTTTCAAATAAATGTAGTGGAGTAAAAGTACAATATTTGTCTCTGAGATGTAGTGGCGTAGAAGTAAAAGTATTGGGGAAAAAATTGAAATACTCCAGTAAATACTCCAAAATGTTATTTAAGTACAGTACTTGAGTACATGTACTTCGTTACTTTCCACCACTGCCAATATGTCCTTCCTCAATTCCTCTGCTAAGCATGATTAATAACCTTCCCTTGGTAACAGACTTAATGGGATCACAACGTCACAATCATATCAGATATCTGGGACATCAATGAGATACATTTGTGAGAAATGTCTTAGGAGGTCACCGGTGTGCTCTACTTTCTTCCCCAGGATCAGTTGTCGGCGGATATGTACAATTTTGTGGCCAAAGAAATAGACTATGCAAACTACTTTCAGACGGTGAATATGTCTTCTTCTTATCTTTAATCTCTTCTTGCGCATCAATATTGCTACAATTAATTGTATTCAAATGACATTTGTTATGTCCCCCTTAATCTTACAGTTAAGATTTTAACTGCACGTAATAGATAAGATAGATAGATTCATTACTGTAAAAGATTGTATTATATTGTTTGTGTTCGTTCCCCCTGCAGTTGATAGAAATACAGGCAGAGTATCACAGGAAGTCATTAGAGATTCTTCAGAGTATCCTGCCCCAGATTAAAGCCCACCAAGGTGAGCCGTACGTCATAAATCAGTTGATTCTGGTTCTGATACGTGCTGTGGTGTGTGTGTGTGTGTGTGTGTGTGTGTGTGTGTGTGTGTGTGTGTGCGCGTGCGCGTGTGCGTGTGCGTGTGCGTGTGCGTGTGCGTGTGCGTGTGTGTGTGTGTCCAAGTATACACTGAAGGGTAATGCTACGTTTATACTGGCAGCTACAAACTAACATGCTACCATTCATTATCAATGAAGCCAGCGACATGAAGACACAAACTAACGCCCGACACTTGTAGCTTTTGATGCTCGCTACAAAGCTACAAAATAAAGTTGAGCTGGCTTTAACATCAGACTAGCAGCTACAAAGCTACAGAATGAGCATGTGTTGTTGAATGATTTCCACTCACCTTCTCTCTCCACACAATTCCTGCTTGTAATGGGGGAAAAACTAATTATTTACATCAGCCAGTTCCCTGTTCTTTTTAACCAATTAAAACCACGAAAGCGTCATTTTAGATTTTAACCATTATTTTATACTTTGGCTATAAAAAAATTGCAGATATACAAGCCCATAGCACGGATCTTGTAGATCTGATATTTTTGAAAAATCATTTCTGCAAATCTTTTATATATATTTTTTTAAGCAAACAATTTTAACTAAAATTTTTGCCTCTGGGGGTCCCTGGAACAAACTATTTTGAGATGGGGGTCCATGGCCAAATACATGTAATTTTGGGGGTCCTTGACATGAAAGAGTTTGAGCACCACTGATATAGCAACATAGGTTTTTCAGTTTATGTCTACACCAAACCTCTTTGCCGAAAATAAGTTCGGCTAAAGTTCTACTCAGAATAGGGAAGCTATAGGATTCAAGGGGTTAATGATAATAAAAAAAACATCCTATCACACAAAGATTTGGCCCTGTAGTAACTCTGAGGACCCCCTAGGGGTCCCGGAGCCCCTGTTGAAGACCCCTGCTGTACTTCATTGCATTGACAGTGTTGCTCCGCTCTGCTCTCTAGAAATAACAGCCAGTGTGTTGTGTTGCAGAGGCGTGGGTGGAGAAGCCGTCCTATGGCAAGTCTCTGGAGGAACATCTGAACATCAGCGGGAGAGAGATCGCCTTCCCCATCGAGGCCTGTGTCACCATGCTGCTGGAGTGTGGCATGCAGGAGGAGGTATACCACAAAATACTGAGTGTTAGTTTAAAGGGATAGTTCACCCAAAAAAGTACTTTTTTTGTATCGATTAGTCACCCCATTGAGACTTGAATTCATGGATATTTTTGTCGCATTCCTAAGCCAATAATTTGATGACCAACGGGCCAGTAGGCAGCGGTTCCGGTAGGAGACACAAAGGAGACTCTTTGTGTCTCCTACCGGAACCGCTGCCGGTCATCAAATTATTGGCTTAGGAATGCGACAAAAGCAAAAAAATATCCATGAATTCAAGTCTCCATGGGGTGACTAATCGATAGAAAAAAAGTTATTTTGTGGGTTAACTATCCCTTTAACACTGAGAGTGTACAAAGGGGCCCTGCGGGTACCTCAGTGTTAATGTATCCATTTGTAACTCAAAGAGGGCACAAATGGAACCAAATTGACGTGCTCTCTATGAGTTTCATAAACACTCAGCATTTCATAATGTGAAGGTTCATAGACACGGACACGAGTGCGTACTGTAGCGATGCATTTGCGCGGGTGTGTGTGTGTGTGTGTGCTGCTCAGAGACGCACAGATACACTGCTGACACATATCTTTCAAGAAAGAGGAGCTTTCGATACTTTAAATGCTGTAAATGAGCCACATATGGCCTGATGTTGCACTGAAATCAGCCCTCGTTGTTACCTAACAGACTGTATCTATCTCTGAGATGTTTGATGTTTAAAAACAAACTCAAGATGTTCATCCACCAGTGTTGAGTACATCAATACATGTATACATGCTTGTATTTGTGTCAATACCTAACCGGGAAAGCATCTGTGTCATTTTAGATTTTAGCGTTGGATATTCAAAAATAGCAGATATACAAGCTCACAGCACGTCACTTCGTGCCTTGTACATCTGCTATTTTAGAACATTTAAGATTAATCTTGAAAGTTTTTGAAAAATGTTCATTTTGAATTACGAAAAAGTTTGAGAACTACTGATTTAGAAGGCATTTGTAGAATCGGCCTCAGGTATTAATGGGTTAAATGATCAGATGTGATAACGCTGCTGTGTGTTTGGTGTTTAGGGGCTGTTCAGGGTGGCTCCCTCGGCCTCCAAGCTGAAGAAGCTGAAAGCCTCGCTGGACTGTGGAGTTATGGATGTTCAGGAGTACTCTGCTGACCCGCACGCCATCGCAGGTTAAACCGCACCCACACAAAACGCCTCGCTCACAGCCCGTCGCCATGGCGACGACCCTCCGAGGTCACGTGTTGTTGTAGCGTAACTGATAGATAGATGTAATTCTTCACGTCTGCGAGAACCTGTTCTGTTCTGTGGAAATCCCATCTACTGTACATAATGAAAGTCTTTTCAGATGTGTAGTTGTTACATGTGATAGGTCTTGTCATGTGTTGTTGTGTGTGTGGACGCCAGGAAGAGTAGTTGCTACCTTGATGGCAGCTAACGGCAGTGGTGGAAAGTAACTAAGTACATTTACTCAAGTACTGTACTTAAGTACAATTTTGAGGTACTTTTACTTCTACTCCACTACAATTCAGAGGCAAATATTGTACTTTTACCCCACTATAATTATTTGAAAACCTTAGTTACTAGTGACTTTGTAGATTTTGATAATTATTTCAAAACATGCATTAACCACTTCAGCCCTATATACATTTCGGCCATTTGAAAATAGCCGATCTACAAGCTCACGATGCGACGCATTGTGAGCTTGTAGATCTGCAATTTTCAAAAGATTTTCATACATTTTAAACATTTGAAAACTTGTGAAATGGGACATTCTGCATAATGAGTACTTTCTACTTTTGTACTTTAAGTGCATTTTGATACCAGCACTTTTTTTACTTTTACTCAAGTACGCTTTGAATTCCAGACTTTTACTTGTAACAGGGTATTTCTACATTGATATTGGTATTGATACCAATCTCAATTGATACTTTTACTCGAGTAAAAAGTACTTCTTCCACCACTGGCTAACAGGGATCCAAATAAAGAAAATAGAGCTCCTGCTGCATCCTAATCCAATGTTTTGAATTATTTTGACTAGCATAACATTTGCCACACAGTCTTGTCTGTTATCTGCCCCTTGATACGTGGTTTTCTAAAAGCTCTCTCTACGTTCTACCACTTTAGAAGCAGCAATGTGTAGAGTAATGTGAATCTGTCAGCTACATTAGCTGCTAGTGTAGGATGGGGTGGATGTGGGGGCAGGGCCCTAATCATTCTTCTGACGAGAGAGAAAAACCACATCTCCCCTAAGGTCTAATGAGATTCTACCCTCTCTTTCTCTCCCTCTCTTGCTTTCGCTCTCTTACCCTCTGTCTCTGTCTCTCTCTCTCTCTTCTCTCCCTCTTCTCTCCCTCTGCCTCATTTTCTCTCTCTCTCTCTCTCTCTCTCTCTCTCTCTCTCTCTCTCTCTCTCTCTCTCTCTCTCTCTCTCTCTCTCTCTCTCTCTCTCTCTCTCTCTCTCTCTCTCTCTCGCACTCCATCCATGGTCTTCTTTATCCTCAGGCGCTCTGAAATCGTACCTCCGTGAGCTCCCTGAGCCACTGATGACCACTGAACTTTACGATGAGTGGATTCAGGCGTCCAAGTGCGTATAGCTGTTTCCTTAATGAACCTGAACACAGCATTTTAGGTTACACCCTTAGGTGCCATGGTAAAATAAATAAATAAATATAAATAGGGGGGGGGGGGGGGACACAGAAAGTAGTAAAAAATATTTCTTCAAACATTCTCACATGAAAAACAATGAGTTGTTTTGACACGCACATTGTAACCTGTCATTTTATTTATATCAGCGTTCCGGATATGGACCAGAGACTACAAGCTTTACTGACAGCGTGTGAAAAACTCCCTACAGACAACTTAAACAATTTCAGGTCAGTCACTCACAACTCCTAATCTCCCTTTCCTATATATGGAAATATGTACAGTCCATTAGGGCTGCAACTCCAATCCATTATCTTCTTAGCGATTAAATTAAATTCTCATCTAAAATGACCTTTTAGATGAATCAAAATACCTTTAAGCTTGTTATTTTATTTATCAATGAATCAATGTGAATTGATTGATCATCACTAGGACACGGTTTGACCTTGGCACAAGAGCACGTAGACATTTAGAGAGAATTTGATTATTGAGATCACTTGTTTTAACCACATGAACCCTCATGAAAAAAAAGGGAAACATTCGGTGGAAATAGCTGATCTACAAGCGCACAATGGATAGCAACGTGACGCGTTGTGAACTTGTAGATCGGCAAAGAGATTTGGTACAGAGAGAAAAAAGGAGGGTTCCCAGTAGGGAGACCTGGGTCATATACAGTATATGGTTTAAGTGCTTACCAGGAAGCCTTAGGCATTTACACATATGAATGGCTTCTCACAGTCTGGAACAGAATAGTCCTGTGGGGAATAAAAATGTTTGTCTGCCATGTGTACAGTTACTTATATCAATGGAATACTTAACAACATCACGTGCACTACAGCTATGTGCACGCGAGACACCGCATGAAAGAAATGCCTGTTTCAAAGAAACCCCCTTTCGTCGCTGGAATTCTAAAGCGTTCATAAGAGATAGAGATAGAAGGATTGGGTGAAGTTGATAGCATATTTATATTGAGAGTGGATGTTTACACATGACATAAGCGCTCGCTGATGCGTGTGATATCTGTCAGTGTGTGTGGACCTCCTATCTGGGCTAAAACCTCTCTGGCAGCATGCGTTGAAATATTGATAACCATCAGAGTCCTCCTGCAGGGGCGGTGGATGTGTGTGGCTGAACAGTGTGGCTGAGGAGAATAGATTATAGTGCTCTCTGGTCTATGTAGCTTGATAGGCCCTCTTTCATTTGGCTCCTTCAGATACCTAATCAAATTCCTGGCCAAGCTGACCGAGTACCAAGACTCCAACAAGATGACTCCGGGCAACATGGCTATTGTCCTCGGGCCCAACCTGCTCTGGACGCACTCTGAAGTGTACGTATTTGACGTGTGGGTATTCGATCATATACTCAATATCATAGCAGTTGTAGGCCTGTCACAATTATTACATAATCGCCTAATTGCGATAATTTTTTGCATAATGGTCATAATCGTTTCCATGTTGAAAAATGTTCACACATTTTCAAATATTTTAGAAAAGCAGAAATAGCAGATCTACAAACTTACAACCCGTCACGAATGTAAGCTTGTAGATCAGCTATTTCTGCTATTTTTACATGTTTGAAATGATTAAATATGTCAATAATAAGTTATTTGTCTATATGCCGTTTGCGATTTGTGATTATTAAGCCTAAAAACTAAACAGAAAATTTAAGTTGTGTTCATATGCTCCAATGTTCAATGTCCAAAAACACAATTCAATCGTTAAACCGTAATTATTTTGTGTGACAATTAAGCGTGAACTTAAATGCGTTATCGTGACAGCCTTCAACAGTTGTTGTTGTTGTTTTCAGGAATATGACAGAGATGATGACCACCGTGTCGCTTCAGATCGTTGGCATCATTGAGCCCATCATCCAGCATGCTGATTGGTTCTTCCCTGGTGGTGAGGATGGCACATACTGAAGTGTGACACTTACTGTATGTGGTGTTATAGTTATATGTATACTGACACCATATGGAGGAAGTGTGACTTCTCCCTCCGTAGGCTTTCTTGGATGCACAACTCGTTTCTAAAAGGAGATTCGCATTTTGCTGCTTGTTTTTCTATGGCCCTTGATCGATGTGTGTACTTAAAGATTTGTGCCAGCGGTAGAAGAAGTAATAGTAGCAGCAATACCACAATGTAGAAATAAGTAAAAGTCCTGTATTCATAGTTTTTCTTGAGTACAGATACAAAACTGTAAAAATATACTTGCAGGACCAATTTCACAATAATATAATTGAATTGCGAGTAAGAATGCATTAATGTCTCTTTAATGTTACAGTTGGTAAAGCTGGGCTGATTTTAATTACTTTATGTGCTGTTGGGAAGCATACTGTGCACCCTCACGTATCATTTAATGTATGTTTTGTATAAATATATACAAAGTAAGTAGAAACTACCAAACTAACCCGTACGGGTCCATTTGGTTCCATTTGTACACTCTCAGAGTTAAATTAACTCTCAGAATTGTACAGTGTAAACCAGTTGGTTGTCAACCTTCTCTGGGTCAGACTCGGGGCCCACTTGAAAATCTTGCTTCGTGTTTGAAAATCATTTTATAGTGTTTGCGGCCCGCCCATCTGATCAAGTGGTCAGATGAGTGGGTCGTGTGCATTTTCAGAGAATGTTCATTTTAATGATCATGATTGTATTACGGCTGGGATCAATGGGACATAATTTTTTATACTAATGTTATACAGTGGCGGAAAAAGTACTCAAATGTTTTACTTAAGTAAAAGTATCAACACTGCAATGTAGAAGTACTCTGTTACAAGTAAAAGTCCGGAATTAAAAATTTACTTGAGTAAAAGTACAAAAGTATCCAAAAGTACCAAAAGTTAAAGTACTAAAATGTTTGAAAATTGCCGATCTACAAGCTCACAACGCGTCGCATCGCGACGCGTTGTGAGCTTGTAGATCTGCTATTTTCAAATAGCCTATGTATAAAATAGGGCTGATGTGGTTAATGTATGTTTTATAATATAATAATTTATATCTGCAAAGTAACTAGCAACTAAAGTTTTCAAATAATTGTAGTGGAGTAAAAGTACAATATTTGCCTCTGAGATGTAGTGGAGTAGAAGTAAAAGTATTGGAAATTGGAAATACTCAAGTAAAGTACAAATTCCTCAAAATTTTACTTAAGTACAGTAGTTGAGTACATGTACTTGAGTACATGTACTTAGTTACTTTCCACCACTGATGTTATATTACTGTATCATTAAAATCTGTATAAATGTGTTTTGCCAATTATTTGGGGGCCCACTTGCAATATCCTCATAGCCCACCAGTGGTCCCCGTCCCACAGGTTGGGGAATGGCTGGTGTAAACACTAAACAGTATCTGTGTTGGTCCCTCAGAGATCGAGTTCAACCTGACAGGATGCTACGGCAGCCCCGTCCACACCAACCACAACTCCAACTACAGCTCCATGCCCTCGCCGGACATGGACCAATCGGATCGCAAGCAGCTGCAGCACGACCAGAGCCGACGCCCACTCAGCGTTGCCACGGACAACATGATGCTGGAGTTTTACAAGAAGGATGGGTAGGCGGCCGAATGGAATGCACCCACCTACCCACAATCCCCTCTGTTCTTCTCTTTCACTCCACTTCCCTCTCTCTCTCTCTCTCTCTCTCTCTCTCTCTCTCTCTCTCTCTCTCTCTCTTCCTCTCTCTCTCTCTGTCTTCCAGTTAGGGCTGTCACGATTACAAATTTAAGTTGACAATTAATTGTGATACAAATAATTGTGTTAATTGTGTTTTTGACATTGAACATTGAAACATTATGAATAAAAACTAGGCTTCATAATCACAAATTGCACAGGGCAGATATATGACAAATAACTTAAACATACAAAGAAATGACTGACACATTTATAATAATTTTATACTTTAAACAAAATATGGAAAAAAAAGGAAAATATTTGAAAATGTATATTTTCTTTTAACATTTATGATGATTATGCAAAATATGTGCGATTATCTCAAATAATTGCGATTAGGCTCTCTCTCTCTCTCTCTCTCTCTCTCTCTCTCTCTCTCTCTCTCTCTCTCTCTCTCACTTTCTTCAGCACACCCACCACACACTTTTTTTTAAAAGATATTGAACTCTTCCCCTTTTGCATGGCCTCATTAAACATTCCATCACTTTGTATATATAATATTTACATATTCTATAATCTAAAGTCTAAGCCAGGGGGTTTCCCCACACAAAGCTCACCTGTCAGTCATTCTCCCGTCCAATTACGTTGCTTGTTATCAGGTTTCATCTTGCGAGAGTCGTAGGCTTGGTCTCGTTGGTATAGACAAGGGCTGATTGAATTGCATCGTCTCTATGGTAACCAAGCTCCGTTGGTGGGCTGTTGGTTATCTCTTTTCTCTCTCTCTCTCTCTCTCTCTCTCTCTCTCTCTCTCTCTCTCTCTCTCTCTCTCTCTCTCTCTCTCTCTCTCTCTCTCTCTCTCTCTCTCTCTCTTAGTATTATTATAATTATTTCATTTTTTTCCCAGGAAATATTTCTCCGGTAGTTGTTGCTCATGCCCATTCCTCCCACACAGCACACACACCTACACACAGTAAAGTCCCGAGTGTTAATTTAACTCTGAGAGTGTACAAAATGTAACATTTGTACCCTCTCAGAGTTACGCATGGATAAATGAACACTGACGATTTCACGGTGTAGCTCGTGCTTCACACCATGTCTGGCACGACACTGCAGCCTGCTGCCTGACTCATACACCACCAGCAGAAGGAAAATCACCCGCAGAAACTGATACTAAAAGCAAAAAAAAAAACACTTTTAATAAATTACAAGAATGGCCCCGTAATAGTGACAGCGTCGAACGATGTTTGACAACACATCATTAGTTGTCATGTCATTTTGTCATAATGTCGGCTTTTTTTCTCCCCCAGAGAGCGGCTGCTCCTGTGAGAGAGATGGGGAGTGTTTTTATATGCATAGTAGTGTATACTGAGAGATGATGTGACAGACATGCCTGTCCTGTCGTTCCCCTGGACTTTAGAGCTGTCGCTCTGTCTTTTGCATATCGTCGCTATCGGGCGGAAATCCCTGTGCGTCCAAAACCGTTTACTTTTCACCAAATGGAAAAAAAGAACCTGTGTTCCAATGGTTTCAATGTTAATACTTCTAATTGGTTAAGTATTTATAAACCAAAGACAGACTTAATGACTTTCAACCTGGCGTCTGTATTTTCGGAATGTCATTATAGATGGAAATTTGAATTTTATTTCAAGAATAGCGAAAATAGCTGATCTACAAGTTCAGAATGCGTGGTGATGCGATGCGTTGTTGTGAGCATGTAGAAATTTTTGCTACTTTTGCACAACACTGTCATACAACAAAGTATAAAAGAGGGCATTCATTTATTCATGAGAAAAGATTAAAAGATACAAGGTTTCTGCCCGACAACGAGTGGCGATGTCTAGAACCAAGCTGCTTTACAGTAATTAGTGCTAACAGGGCTTTAATTGGTACCTCAGTAAAAAAAACAGTGCAGGCTGCTCATTTAGCCTGGCATGTTTTAACCTCTAGAGCGCCCACTCCTCTCCTCCCCGTCACCATGGGTGTCATCTCTCCATCACACACACCCACAAAGAAACATGCATACATTAACCCATTAAAACCAGGGAAAGCATCTGTCATTTTAGATTTTAGCTATATATATATAGCAACACACGTTTTTCGGAAAACTCTTAGGATTTAGAACAGTGGTTCTCAAAAATAGCAGATGTACAAGCGGCAAGCAAGTTTGTGCCGCGCTGTGAGCTTGTACATCTGCTATTTTTTTACATTTTAGAAAAATGAATTTATTACGTTTTTTAACACAAATCTTCTGTTCTGGGGGGGTTGGGGTCCCTGGCACAAAACATTTTCAGATGGGGGGTCCAAATACATATCATTTTGGGGGTCCTTGGCACGAAAAAGTTTGAGAACTACTGATTTAGAAGGCATTTGTAGAATCGTCCTCATGTCTTAATGGGTTAACACGCTGTTTTTATTTGAGTGTGACTTTCTAGTGCAGTATTGAAGGACATTCATACTGTTCCATCCATGTACATGCATGAGTGTTTTAAATAGTGTTGATGTTGTCAGTCCTTTCTTGCATGACGTCTGGTCCGACCATCCTCTCATTATGCACTCTGCCTCTCTCTTCCCTATACTAACGCAGCATTAGGAAGATACAAAGGTACCGTATCTACCACTTTTACATCTTCCTAGTTTTTCCCTCCCTACCTTGCCCCCCCCCCCCCCCCTCATTTGTACATATTGAAGTGTCACATGACCGTGTCCCTCATTTCTAGAGCCTGACCGATATATTGGATCGGCCGATATGTCAGCCATTATTTGACTTTTTTTGACGACATCGGTTTCTGCAATTATGCAGCCGATGTGTCCCGTTTTCTTTTACCACTTCTCAGGCCTGGCTCCCCTATTTTGGGCATACAGTACAGTATAGGTGAAAATGTTTGAAAAGGTTTTAAGCATAATTAAACTAAAAAAGGTTTGTGTGTGTATTTTATATTTACATGTTTGATTGTTATATTTATGTAATTAAATTAGTAATTGTAAATTAAAGTGTAATATACTTAATTTAGAAATTGTAGATGTGATTAAGTTATTTTGTTTATTTTTATTCATCTCTTTGCTTGTACATTAAATGTTCTCAAATAGAAACTTTCTTCGTTTATCAAACAGATTTCAAGATCTTTAACTTTTTGACAAAATATCAGTCAAAACATCGGTAATAACCGGTGGTCTAGGAATCACCGAAATCAGTAACGGCATCGGACAAAAGAACTCTGACATCGGTTGGGCTCTGCTCATTTCACCAATGCTTTATAGTCAGTAGGTACGTGACCAGAAACGTCTGTCTGTGTGTCTCCAGTATGGGCGTGCGAGTGATGGACACGTCCTGGGTGTCTCGCAAGGGCTCGTCCACTCTGGTGCGCAAGGCCTCGTCCACCCCTCCGGGCATGCAGGGCCCGGCAGGCTCTCCCGCCGACACGCTCATCCCCGAGCAGCCTGGAGAGTTGGCCATCTCGCCGGCGGCCACGCCTCCTCCTGGGGAGAGGGTTGTTGGGTAAGTCGCCACAACCTTCACTCTCTTTCCCGCCCTTCTCCTCCACTTTTCTTTTTCTCTTCTTTTACATTGGTGTGCCATTGTCGTCGTCATCATCGTCGTCATTGTCATCATCATCGCCATCGTCAACTCCGTTAGCTCTTCTGTGTGTGACTTGTATACTCGGGCTGTGTGAATCATTCGCAAGGTTCATTTTCTGTTCGCTGTCATGTTTTGATTGAATTTTATACATTGTTTTCCATTTTCTTTGTTCATTGTCTTATTATGATTTGTCATCTTACTTCATAACTCTCTCTAATGCTTCATCAAGTTAATTGTCACTGTGGTTGAAATGGGGCGAGTGACATTGTATGAGTAGTTTTTAGGGGCGCTATACCGTTTTGTTGCAAATGTTGAAGCTTCATTTTTGTCTGAAAATGGTGCTATGCTTCGATCCACATGTCCTTGTGATGTAAGCATGTTAATATTTCCAAAACTCCCATTGATGTGGCTTTGGCTTCTGCAGTTTTGATTGTGACTTCTTTCCTTTTACGTTCACACAGACTGATTTCACCATTTTCCCTTGTGGACATTATTCGCATATTTTAACACGCAAATAATCACCTCATGGCGGCTGGCTCTGCCTTCTTGACTAATTGTGATATGGCTTGGCTGGCTTTTGTCTCCTATCCTGTGGCTCTTTCAGACGATGAAAGGGCTTTGTGTCTCTGTCAAACTGCCCTGAGCTAACGGTGGGACTTGCAATGCAAATAAAAGGCTTTTTTATCATATGTGGTTTTCAAGAGTGAAGATAATCACTTCACAGTTGAACTTGGTAATGTGGATAAGTGTTTTGGATGGACTGCAGACCAGTGCTTTGATCCTCATCGCTCCTTGCAGTGTGCAGACACAAGGTGATCACAGAGTGGAGTTCTACGCACTGTATTTTGTCCTTTTCCTTTGGGAATCTCAAAGGTTTTCCTTTGCTTTGCTGTTTCTTTCTGCTTGTCTTGTTTTCTTTTTTACACAAAGCTGAGTGTGTGCTAAGCTTGGTGCCCACTACCTGCCCTTTATGCACCAGGAAAATGCTTTCATTTCTTTTTTTCTCCTCCTTTCTGTTTTTGCACCAGGCCAACTAACAAACTAACACACTAAGGCCTGATTTATACTTAGTAGTTGTGCACCAAGTATAAATCAGGCACAAGTCATCACTAAAGCTAATCCTCTATCACTCCAATCGGTGTCCCTGTTCAATCACTAGAGCTGTTTGTTTTTTGTGCTGTTTATTCTCTTAATATCTACAGCTCAGATGACGTGTCGCCCAATCGGCTGGACACCTCTCACGCCCACGCGCCCCCTGCTGGGGGGGAGGACCGCCCACCGCCTCCTTACCCGACCACCCTGTGCCACTCCGCCCTGCCCCCGCACCACTTCTACCCCACCACTACCCTTACCCGGCCGCCCTGCGCTCGTCCTGTCGCCCCGGGTCCCGAGTCCCAGCCTCCCGCCTCCCCGCCTCCCCCCTTGCGCTGGTCCGGTTTCACTCCCCCCGTCCCGCCCCCTCCCACCTCCTCATCCTCCTCCTCCTCCTCCTCGCTCGACATCAATTCGAACCCCAAGCCCAGCTGCCTGCACTTCCCCCCCAAGCAGCACGGCCCCCCGCCTGCCGACGTGTTGCATGGCCCCGCCCCTCCGTCCGACACTAATGCTTCGCCGCACTACATCAAAGCCCCCGTGGTGCCGCTAGCCCGCCACGACAACATGTCCCTCTGTGGCCACGCACCCCCTAGCCTCCCTTCATCTGCGCCCCCCCCACCCCCGCCGTGGGCTGCCTGTCCATGTGCCCGTGAGAGAGGACCCCCCCCCAGGCTGACTAGGTAACTACCACACAATGGACGCTGCACCACTGATACAGTGGTCTGGTATGGATGCTGCGCCACAGATACAGTGGTCTGGTGTCTCTCCAGTCTGCTCTATACCTCGCTGGCTCATTGGTTTTGTTTTTTTGCTTTTGTTTTGTTACCTCTCCCATCTCAGCAGTGGTGGAAAGTGACTAAGTACATTCACTCAAGTATTGTACTTAAGTACTATTTTGAGGTACTTTTACTTTACTTTTTCAATGCTTTATACTTCTACTCCACTACATCTCAGAGTCAAATATTGTACTTTGTACGCCAGTACACTTATTTGAAAACTTTAGTTACTAGTTACATTTCAATTATTATTACAAAACATATACAATGACCAATTAAGCCCTATTTTATACTTCGTCTATTAGAAAATTGCAGATCGACAAGCTCTCAGTGCGTCACGATGCGACGGGTTGTGAGCTTGTAGATTTTGTAACAGAATATTAGTACATTAGTTGTTTTACTTCTTTTACTTTTAGAAGTTTTATTTACCGAAAAATCCGAGTACTTCTTCCACCACTGTATCTCAGAGTCTGTAACATTCAGGTTGTCGGGGGATGCCTCATGGGGGTTGCCTAGCAACTAAGGATGTTTCTGGCTCACAGAGTGCTCAGTTACAGGCTGGCCGCTGAATAGGTGATGAGTACCATGGATAACCCTGCATATGGCGGCGATGCTCAACCTGTGGGTCGGGCCCACTTGTGGGCAGTGAGGATATTGCAAGTGGGGCCCCAAATAATTGGCAAATTTTAAAAATAAAATAGTAATGGTATTTTTTCTTTAACCCATTCCAACCGGGGAAGCATGTGTCATTTTAGATTTTTTGCATTGGCTATTCAAAAACAGCAGATATACAAGCTCACAAGCTGCGAGCTTGTACATCTGCTATTTTCGATCATTTTAGATTTTTTTCAAAGTGTTAATGATAATAATAATTTGAATTACGAAAACGTTTGTGAACTACAGATTTGTTTAGATTTGTAGAATCGACCTCAGATCTTAATGGGTTAAAACTTGTGATACCTAATAAATAGGAACTAGTTCCATTGATCGATTGATTGATTGATTGATCAATCGATTGATTGATTGATCGATTGATTGATTGATCATTAAAACTAACATGCTCTGCAACATGCTCTGCAGCCCACCGATCTGACCACGTGTTAAGTGGTCTGATCACACATTCAAGATTTTCAAGGGAGCCCCGATCCAGAAAAGGTTGAGGACCAGTGGCATACGGTTATCAATGTATTGCTATACAAAGTCTTTGCTAATTGGCTAAAGATAAAGATACGATTATGAGGGACGTAAAGTGGCGCTCCTTCCTCAATAATGTACAGATTATTATCTCACTTCATTTTTCAGAATCATCCCAAGTGTCCTTGATCTTCCTGTTACTGTTGAGTCATGGAAACACACTGTGTGGGACAAAGGTCAAATATTACAACATACTAATTGTTTTTGCACAGCCATGTACTGTACTATGATCTATATACATGATCTAACTCAGTGGTGGTGATCCAGCTACGCCCAGCAAGACCCTAATAGTCTGGAATGATTCTGACAGTTTTTCCCAAGTCTTCGTGTCGTGTTACAACCACACAAGACAGCATGAATCATTAGGCCAATTCTACGTCCGCATTTGAAACCAGCCTGCTTCATATCTTCCCCCTTCCCCCCAATCCTGACCACCCATGCCATCCCTTCCTTTGGGAGCACATGACTTAAACAGACCTACGGTAGCAATAAGCCACACAGGAGGATGAAGCTGTGAAACCTCTAACTAATGCATGTTATTATGAGTGATACAGACACTTAAGAGGCTTCATCTTCTGAGCCAGTTTCATATCATATTAAAAATGTAAGATACTGCTACTTGTGTTTTGATACCAAGAAAAGCAGTTCAGCTGAGATCTGACATTTGCAATGGGATGAAGGTAAGCCCAATTAAAGATTTCTTTAACATATAATTTGGATCACCTTCAAGTTCCCATCATCAAGTGCCCTGAAACACCAAGCTTGTTACATCTTGGTGTATGCTGGAAAATCCATTGAGGGATTCTGGTGCACTAGACATCATAAAAATGTTTGTAAAATGATTGTGATTAGTTTATTAGAAGAATGTTTTTTTTAATATACATTTTGAATTTGCATAAGTAACAAGAGTTTATTAAAAAAGGGGAGAAAAAAAGTCAACCTATAGCTGTGCAGACTGCAGAGTTAAGCTGCCTGGTTGTCTCAGCCAAAGTTTGTTTTGCCATTTGTAGCACCCTCTGCTGGACAAATGTGAGGACAGCGTGAATGAAATACATACACAGAGAAACACAAACTCATTACAATAGATTTGCATGTGTGTTTTATGTGGCTCAACTAACAAAGACATAATTTTGGCACAATGCGGTGCCATGGATTTTGCTGTGTGTTTATATAATGCTTTGCTGTAGTCTGTACGCTCTCCTGTCTTAATAACGACTCATCTTCACTTTACCCTCTGAAAACTTAAAACTAATGCAAAAGGAAGTCTGCTCTTTAGTTGTTGTCATGAGCATAATGGTTAAGGCTATTGTGTACAAAGGCACTTTGGTTGGCTAATGCTTGTAGTAGCAGTCACTTACAGTATCTCCAGCAGACTGCTGAGCCCCTGTGACAGATTGACGGCGTCCTGGTGGTGGGGTATATGCTTATGGCATTATCAAAATAATGCCATACAATGTGCAAGGACTTTGAGAGAAATGTTGTGGCTATAATTTCAGTTCTGAACATCTGTATGTTCAAGTGCAAACCTGCTCAATTTGTTGATGTTCTTAAAAATACATTTCTCAAATGTTTTATGCTATTCTTTACCTCAGTGCACCCTTTTTCTTTTCAAAACATTCACTAAGGTTTTGTTTGTTTTTTCCAGGGCACTCTATGGTCTGTAAACACCGGCAATTCCATTTGAGTTTCACTAAACTTTCCTTTAACAGTTTCCTTACATGAATTAGAGTATGATGATGATGATGATCATGATGATGGTGATGATGATGATGATGATGATGATGATGATGATGATGATGATGATGATGATGATGATGATGATGATGACGATGATTATGTTGTTGTGTAATATGAATACACTGACAATAAACATACTGTCCTGACGTTCATACACTAATGTATGCCTTTCTTTTCCAGTACATTGAAGAGTAAAGAGCTTTCCCCTGTGATTGGACACAGGCAAGGCATCCCTGTGGCAGGCCCAACAGTGCCCCCTGGCAGTAGTCCACAGAGCAGCAGCCAGTCCCCCCATTCAACAGAGCACAGTCCACACACCCTACGCAAAGGTCAGAGGGCATACATCACTGAACTAACATGGGCTTGTTGTAACTTATGACCATTGACCAGTGGTGGAAAGTAACTAAGTACTTGTACACGTTTTGAAAACAACATTTCAAAACTTGTGAAATGGGACCTTCTGCATAATGAGTACTTTTACTTTTGGTACTTTAAGTACATTTTGATGCCAATACTTTTGTACTTTTACCCAAGTACATTTTGAATACAGAACTTTTACATGTAGCAAAATGTGAGTACTTTTTCCACCATTGCCATTGACCATGTATGTTTTTGTCCTATTGTGGGAGCAGACAGACCCTTTACACTGGTGTCGTGTGCCCCCAGGTTGTAAGAAGTTGGCCCCGGTGCCTCCCAAGATCCCATACGGCGGGAGCCAGTCCGGCGGGATGTCCGACCAATCCACGGGTCAGCCGTCGCCGGTCAGCCTCTCCCCCACCCCTCCCAGCACCCCTTCCCCGTATGGACTGGCCTGTCCCCCGGGGCAAGCGCTTGCGTCCTCCCCCGGGCAGACCCCGCTGGGCGCAGGGCCCCACTCCCTGTCCTCCCCGCCCTCACTGACCGGCACGCTCACCAAGTCTCGGCCCGCCCCTAAGCCCAGGCAGAGACCGTCTCTTCCCCCGCCTCAGCCTCCCACGGCCCCCGCAGGGTACTCCTCCGGCCCGGCGTCGGCCCCGATTCCCCAGCCTCTGGAGCAGGGCCTCCTGGACGGACTGTCCCCGGGGGAGAGCATGTCCACAGGTAATCATCACCAGCCCATGGCGGCAACACCCCCTCCTGCCCAGCAGGTGGTGCTGCAGCGGCCCTCTCTCAGACTGGCCGTGGCTCTGTCCAACGGAGACGCTGGACGAGTGTAGTAGGAACTCCTTTCATAAACGTCGCTGTTAGAAAGAAAAAAAAAGATCCCCCGTTCCCTCTTTTTTGTATCGACTGCTTCCGAAAAGAATGTCTTTGAATGAAATAACGGTTGCCTTTTTTCTTAAGACGCAGCAGTTGCCTGAGAATGCTGTGTAATAAATCCTAGGATTTTTTTTTCCCTTCTGTGCAATTGTATAGCGTGAGGAACTCTCTTGACATTATGTATTCATTGCTTTGTGTTATGTGATGATGTTTCCGGGTTAACGTTGTGGAAACATCAGAGAAGCATAGCGCGCGTCCTGCTTGTTTGGAAGTTGCCATTAGATTCATCATGTGCTCTCTGTTTATTTGTTACCCAGACCCTCACTCGGCAGAGGTAGGTCAGAAGGCTTACACAGTACACCAGTCCAATCTCTCAGTAAACTTAAAGGCGTGGAGACCTAAGGCCTGATTTATACTTAGTTGCGCGCCAGTGTTGCGCATCGACAATAGCAGATCTACAAGGTTCAGCTGAGCTTGTAGATTGGCAATTTTTCGTGTACGACACGATGCGCAGCCAAGTATAAGTCAGGCGTAATAGACAGATGTACCCAACAGTATGTCAATGATGCTCTGATGATGAGGTGCTGCTCTGTCAATAGTACTATACCAGTCATTTTGTCACTTTGTTATATTTATCATTCTCTTGTTCCCCCTGCTACTACTGTGTACCTTGCAGCTGTGTGAGGCCAGGGATTCAGTGTGGGCTAAGTGTCAGGGGGACTATTAGGGTAAGCCAGACCGCCCCCGCCCCCCCCGTGCGCTCCATCTCACCGCCTGGCCTACTAGCGCTGTGGTTTGCCTCTGGGGTCTCCTGTAGCCTGCAGCGTCAAAACCATACGTTTTACCTACCTCTAGCTGTCAATCCAGACACTCTTCCATTTTCCCGTTTCCAGTGGGCTCGATAGAAACGGTTGGGTGTTGTTGTTCACCATTTCAATGCACGGCTTAAGGACTTCCCAGAGTGCACCGCAGCGCGCTCACATTGCAGACGCCGTCGCTTCTCGAAGGTTCATCTTAAAAGCCCCCATCCCCTCCCTTTCTCCCCCCATCCTAAGCCTTATATCAACAGGCACCCCCCCTCTAACGCTGCTGCCACCGGTATTGGGAGGGGGGCAACAGGTAAACCCCCCAACCCCCCCCACCCGTCCTCTGGCAGGTTCATCGCTTTGTATAATCTCTCCTCTTACCGCACTGCCACACTCCATCTCATTCCGACACGGGAAGTAGTCATCACTCTCGCTGCCCAAAACGCAGCAGCGATGCCATCGATCAGCTATACCAAACACAACAGTACTGCGCCCTCACCAAACACAGAGACCTCCATTGTTATGTATAATCCTTGGCGTCACAGAGCCACCTTTGACAGAGTTTCAAACACACACATACACCGAAGCACACACACACACACACACACACACACACACACACACACACACACACACACACACACACACACACACACACACACACACACACACACACACACACACACACACACACACACACACACAGACACACACAAACATGCACATCTTGTTGCCTCTGTGTTGGTTCACCTAGCCATTGTTGTAAATGTGTGCAGTACTGTGTTCGTTGTGCAGTCATTCGGACTTGTTCTTGTGTTTGACCGGTATATGTTGCTTCAAAGGCCACAGAGAACACAGAGCCCTAGTGATGCGACATGCAACACACAGATGACATCCTTGTGTAGAATAATGTCAGTCAAAGATACATGTAATCTGCTGATCCCCTCAGACCAGGGCAAACCTCATATGGCACTTTCCACGAGTCCAGAACTCAAAAAGACTAAACTTTTTATTTCTGCTCTCTTCCATTCTTTTTTACACCCTTCCATCATCATGATCATTATGACCTTTTCTGCTCCTCCCCTCCTTGCCTCTTACTCACCACCGCCATTCTGCTCTGCCATCCTCACCTTCTCCGCCATGCTCACCACCATTAGATATCTTCAATTATGAAATCCCCTCCATCAATGTCAATCTGGACAGCCTCATCGATGAGTTCGCCGCTGCCCCCCGCAGGATCTCCCGGGCAGTGGTAGACTCTCCAGAGAGGGAATGGGATGCTGTGCCTGAGGAGGAGCCCCAGAGCACCGCCCTCTGACCTATGACCCTAATGACATCACATCACAGAGCTTAAGCGACGCCCCCCTACGGCTGTACATACTGTAGCCGTGGCGAGAAGCTGCCGCCGAGGCCTGATGGAAAAGCCACTGGGCCTCTTCGATGCCCACCTGAAACGAGAACTCTGCCCCTCCGTACCCCACACCCCACACCCCCTCACATCCGCTAACGGCTGCAAGGAAACTTCAACTCTTAGAATCGCTAGCTAGTTTCGTAAATGTGACTTTAAAATAAAAATAAAAAACACACCAAAATGCCATAGTGGATTAAACCGTTGCCTTTTGGAGGGAAGACTGGAAGCATGGCGGAGGAGGAGGAAGCCAAGTTCAGTTTTTACTTTGCCGGTGGTTTTTATTTATTGTTTGCCTTGCTTTGTGTATCTTTGTTCATTGAAGCAGTGAAGCTGTATTTTTGTGATTTTTTGCTTTCATCTTTTTTTATTTTATTTATTTTTTTTGCCTTATTAGACAACGCAATGGAATTGCAATATGAAACTCAAGTTGTACTTAACTGACTCTAAAGGGAACCTCAGAACCTGACTTGTTTAGGAGTAAAAAAAAAAGAGCCTGTCCTCAGGGTTAAAGAGAGAGAGAGAGAGAGAGAGAGAGAGAGAGAGAGAGAAGAAGAGAATAGTCTACGTATGTGTACGTTCTTTACAGGGTATCGTAATTTTTCTGCACATAAGGAAAGAACTTGGAGTGAGTTTAAGCATGCAGCATGGATCCCTTGGTAATTGCTGCATTGTTTCATGCTGTTTTATTCTTACTCACACCTAGTCCTGATTTCCTCTACCATGTAAACAATAGCTCTATAAGCAGTGTTATGTACTTGCAGGTAAGGAAGATAGTTTTAGTCCATCTTTGTCACTTTATGATTTCTTTCTACAGGGTTGAGGCATTACGCGCACACTCTTTACCAGCACAGTATGAGAAGAATGTTAAAAGTTTATGACCACACGTATATTGATAATCTTTTGTTTTTTGTTTTCCTTTTCAGTCATTGCTGAAGCACATTATGATTTCATGATGGGTAACTTTGGTCGTACAATAGTCCTTTGGATCAAGGCCCTCCGTGCGACAGAGAGGTTTTTTTATTATTATTATTTTTAACATTGGTATTTATTGACCTTTTGTGTTAGAATGTCAGCCCAGTCCCCCCACCCATGGGTTGGTCCTGTTTGACATGGATGCTAAAACATACTGGAGCTTGAGGTTTAAACCTGACTTTACTGCCTACACAGGTTCACACACTGCTCTCTCTTAACCTTGTTTTCAAGTGCTTCAGGTTCAGTGACCGTTTGACCCCTAGTGTAAATACAAAGACTGTACATAAATGGATGTATATAAAACCTGAGAGGAAAATTATATGTAAAAGGCATATCTTGAATATACATAATATTAATATATAATGTGATCATATTTATCATGTGTAGAAAATGCAATGATTAAAGATTTGATGTTATTTTTGTCCCCTGCACATGGTTGCCAGTTTTGCTGTATACGTTCATGTTGTTTCACTACTACGAAAGGTAACAACGCTGCGTTCCATTTCTGCTTGAAATTAAGAGCAGTTCTGTCCCTCGAGTTTCATTTTCAAACGGGGCAGAACTCTACGGCTCACCAATTTGACATCATCAAATCTTTTTCAAGGCAGTTATTGAGTCCTACGTGTAAAATGTAATTCTCCTTGAAAATGTAATTGAATTATTAAGATTAAGGATCGGTGTATTCCTAAGATTGTATTAAACTGTCAATAGAGGACAGACAAAACACCATCAGAATGGCTAATGACTGAATGGATGGTTTGGCTTGCCAGTTACTTGAAATATAAAATTCACCTTAAGTATTTTGAATTCCTTTATATCTTTAGGCAAACATTTGGTTTCCCATGATGGACCTTGAGAGATCGGGCCAAGCTAAAACATCTGGTAGATTTAGGCAGACAGTTAATTAAATCCATTCTGACTCATCAAACAACGGATGCTGCAGTGTCACTTTTCTAATTTAATAGAAAATGTCTTAGGACTAATTTTGTCAATTGAAGTGCAATTATGCGGTTTACTTATCCACCTCAGTCCAAAAAGTGGTCGAAGTCAAACGTTCCCCACCCCACAGAAGAAGCCATTATTTCTATTTCATAGAAATTGATTTATTCTTTCCATTTATTTGTTTTCTGTGTTGGTTTAACTTCTGACAGATGAATTCTAGATTAACACCTCTCATCAAGTGATCTATGCCTCAGTGTGTGCTCTCTCAATGAACTCGGTTTATATAAAAATCATACAAATAATTATATAGGTAGGTGTGGTGATCATATGATGACAATTGCAAGTGCCCTCACAATTGTTGTTATTTTTTTGGAGCTGTGGGTATAATTAATGAGTATTATTTATTTTATTTTTATGAGGAGGCAGGGGTATCTCTTCTTTGTGTGCTGACTGAATGTGACTATCTCAGATTTCAAATAGTAGGATACTTGATTATTGTGATAACTCCTTGGGTTAAGTGCTGGTACAGTAGTTTGAATGAGTTGTTTCCATGGAAGTACAGTAAGTGAGAGCCCGTTGGCATGTATTACAAACCATACAGGGCAAGTGTTATACTAAAAGCTTTCTCTGCATAATAACTGGAACTCGTGTGTCACTTAAAAGCATGCATTCATCATACAGTAGGTGTGCTTGTTACGCAGTTGAAGCGATAAATGTGTAACTTCCCTCCCCAAACACTTTTCATTGTCCAACAGCATATAGTTTTTTAAACCAGTAGAGTGATTTTCTGCAACTGATTCATAGGAACCACACCTTTGCATCAAATGGCACACACCCACAGACTTTCAAAGTCAAGCATTAAACCTTATATTTCTGCTATAGAAGTCTCCTTCCCACTCGTCAACCAAGTCTGTGTAAATCTAGAGCAAGTTTGTGAACGTTTTGTTTTCGGGGGAGATTTTTCAGAGAGGACGTAATAGGAAATATCTGACAATGTCATGCATGCACTTAGATAGTGTTTTTTGATAATCTATGATTTGTGACGATCATTGTCTTTTTTAGGGATAGCAAAGAGCAATTTTTGAAGGGTACTTGATGGAACGTGGCACGGGGTTCTATATGGAGAATGTGGATCACAATAAAAGATCCAGAGGGAGTCATTTAGCAATACTGTAGAAGTGTGGATGTTGTTGGTTGTACTGCCTCCTTCTGCTTTCACAACTAGGTGTACAAACAGACCTGCCGCTTGTCAAACCCACCAATGCCCCCCTCCCCTCTGCTTAGCATATCAAGTGGAACACAGTATGTACTGTGAAGCCTACCGCAATCCTTACCAGAATGTCAGAAATAAATATATATATATAGATATATATTAAACTCTACATTTTTAATAATCCCACCTGGTTTGTGTGTTTTCTTAATTACTTTGTTGAAGATTGACAAGCCACAGTATTCCCATTCAAGACGTTTGCCAATGGTGGCAAACACTTCAGGTTGTCAGGAGACATACACTTTCTGAGAAAGAAACGATATAACTCCTATTCTTTATTAAAGTTTTAATCTGCAAACATTTTTTGTATGATTTAATCAATTCTGCGTGGAAGATATCTAAAGTCAATGGCATTTGCTTTCATTTAGATTATCAGCGATTGTGATTAAATTAGTCAGACTGACGGTCATTTATTATCTTCCTCCCACACACTGTGAGACCAGACACAGCATGGAAAAATCTTTAAAACCAGTAAGACTGGAGCAGCAAGTTGGGCGAAGGCCTCCAGCAGAGGGAAACTGCAATAGGATTAGTGCACACATTTTGTTCTGATGATGGAGAAAGTGACTATGCTCACTTTATTTGCGTTTTTTTGGGATGTGTTAGTTATTCAGTCATTCACTCTACTACATAAAAATTATCCAGTGAATCAGCTTTAGAATCAGAATCAGCTTTATTGTGGCTTTACAGTGGCTGTTAACTTGCACTTTCATTACTGTGCATATAACCTTCACTAAATAACTCTTTTCCCCACTGTGTGTCCCTGCTCGGTCTCAATTATGACCCTTAAATCACTAGTAATCCAACACCACAGTCAACCTATCTCCTTACATCAATCAGCCAGGCTCTGCTCATCTCTATCTGCAAGTCTATCTCCTTGGGCCTCCCAAAGACACATTAATAATTTGTTGCAGAAACTTTTGAAGGTGAGCTTGTTTACACTACCTGTGTTCACAAAGTAAGCCAGCCTGTTCGGGGAGTGCATCGCATCTGGCCATGTTAATGACTACCGAGCATTCAAATACATATATTTTTTACTTGATCTTGCCGAGATCATGTATGATGACGAGGAGATGTATGTACAATCTACATAGTGCCCTGAGGACTGTTGATCACATGGTCATAATTATATCACCCACACAGCCTTATTTGAGTTGAGACTTTGATGCCAAAATTGGACCCTGTCTTTTCTGGAGGACAATAGAAATAAAAAGAAAATCCCCAGTCCAGAAAGTTACGCTGTGTAATCTATGCTGCCTTTCTCCATAGTCTGTAACCTTGTGGCCTGGTGCTTGGAAACTGTGTATCCAACAACATAGAAACTTAACAAAGGAGTTTAGATTTGTTGGGGTGGGTTACAGAGCCCCTTTGTTGCATTTATCCAGCTAACCTTGTGTTTAAAATTGTTGCTGATACTATACCCACAGAGAGTTTACATGAAACTATTGGAATGTGTTTTGTAACAGTTTCACGTGTAGATCTCGCAAAACAGGTATCTCACAACCTGGAATGCAGATTCAGCTGTCTCTGCCCTAACCTTTTTTATTTTCTTTTTATACACAGTTGCTTGGTGACACACCAGAGGCATGCTTACTTTTGTTGTTTTCAATTGCACCATCACAGAAATGTGTTCATACAATTCAACGATTTGTTCATGAATGTACAGTTGACTCTGATAAAACTTTAAGTGAAGTTATTGCGTTGTGGCATGCTGTAAATGTCAGGTGCTCATTTCATTTGACACTAGCATGACAATAGCATTATATTGCATAAAGACATTTCAGGACTCTATTTCATATCATCATAGGCTATGCCAGCAAAATCCATGGTAGGGTAGCAGCCACTAATGCAAGAATAGTGAACGCTGAGAGCAAGACGAGCAAACAGCGTGCCGTGGTACAAATCCTTCGCCGTCGCCTGCGCTGAGGTTGGACCACAGCAGTCATAACAACGCTAAGTGCATCCTCTTCGACCATGGGTCGCCCCTGATCGCTGATTATGAATATCTGAGAGGCTTTGTGGCAGGGACTGACCAGCCTGCCTCGATTAACCCTCTCCGAGATCCTCCTGAAGAAGCGCAAGATCCAATTTGTTGCTCCGCCGTTTGTGGACGCGCGCTGTGCGTCATGGAGATGGATATGTCCACGGTCTTCCAGAGGCAGAGAGATGGGAACCTCCAGGGTCTGTTGTCCATCATCTGTATCTTTTTCCGTGACAAGTGACACCACAACTTCCTTTTGTTTCCTAAGGAACGTAAGGTGTCTGCAAATAGGACATATGATAGTGTCCTTGATAATTCCATCCCTTGTAACACTTACCAGGGTTTTGACCAGACAGTCGTGGCAGAATACGTGTCCACAGCTCAGTGTCCTCTCTGTTCCAGACAGAAACTCATAGCACACCGGACATTCTGGTTCTTGTGCGTCCTTTTGGACTTCGTGCATGTACACGGCCATGGAATAAATGCGGCAGACAACTGATAATCCACGGCAGTGCGTAAAAAGAGGTAATCAACAAGGACCAAAATGATTTTGAAGTAAAATCGTTGTGTTGATCTCTCGTCAAGTTTTCTTCATCGCAACACTTTTCCTTGCTGTTGTCTCTGTGTGTGGAGGAAAGAGAAACGTCTTGTAAGGCCTGGCTGGATGTCACCTGTGTGACTTGCTTGGCTGATCGGGTACCCTGAATGGTTTGGCAGAAGCTGTCAAGCAGGTTCACATTTCATTCATGCCCCGTTGTTCCCCTTAACAGCCAATGGTTTAGGCCTATTTCTACCATAGCAAGACGCACATCAAAGACATCATTGATCATTGTGATAGTAGTACAGTAGTTGCATAGTAATAAAAAATAATAGTTTCATGTGTAGATCTCACAAAACAGGTAAAACATCTCACAACCAAATGCAGATTCAGCTGTCTCTGCCCTAACTTTTTTCTACCCTTTTTTTACCAACACTATTATTGCACCAACACAGAAATGTGTTCATACAATTCAAAGATTTGCTCATGAATGTATAGTTGACTATGAGAAAACTTTAAGTGAAGTTATTGTGTACAGTGGCATACTGTAAATACCAGGTCCTCATTTCATTTAACACTAGCATCAGTGGTGTAAAGTAACTTTTACTCAAGTACTGTACTTAAGTACAATTTTGAGGTATTTTTTACTTTACTGGAGTATTTCCAGTTTTCAGTACTTTTACTTATACTCCACTACATCTCAGAGGCAAACACTACAATTATTTGAAAACTTTAGTGTCTAGTTACGGTAGATTTTGATTATTATTTCAAAACATACATTAACCACTTCAGCCCTATAATTTCAGCCATTTGAAAATAGCCGATCTACAAGCTCACAATGCCTCATGATGCTGAGCTTGTAGATCTGCTATTTTCAAAAGAGTTTTATACATTTGAAAAGTTGTGAAATGGGGACATTCTGCACAATGACTACTTTCTACTTTTGGTAAAGTACATTTTGATACCAATACTTTTGTAATTTACTCCAGTACATTTTGAATTCCATACTTTTACTAGTATTTTAGTATTTCTATACTTTTACTTAAGTAAAACATTTGAGTACTTTTTCCGCCACTGATAAAGCCTTTCTGGAATTTAAATAATATCATCATATAGGCTATGCCAATAAAATCCAAGGTAGGGTAGCAGCCACTAATGCCAGAAAAGTGAACGCGGAGAGCAGGACGAGCAAACATCGTGCCGTACTACAAATCCTTCGCCGTCGCCTGCGGTGCTGAGGTTGGACCACAGCGGTCATATTAACCACGCTAAGTGCATCCTCCTCGACCATGGGTCGCCCCTGATCGCTGATGATAAAGATCTGACAGGCTTTGCGGCTGTATGGACCGACCAGCCTGCCTCGATTCACCCTCTCCGAGATCCTCCTGAAGAAGCGCAGAATCCAATTTGACGCTCCGGCTCCAGCAGCTCCAGCGTTTGTGGACGCGCGCTGTGCGTCATGGAGATGTTGGTGATGGAGATGTCCACGGTGCGGGTGGTCCCCCAGAGGCAGAGAGGCGATGGGGACCTCCAGGGTCTGTTGTCCATCGTCTGAATCTTTCTCCGTGACAAGTGACACCACGACGGGTTCCCTTTGTTTCTTGATGAACGTGAGGTGTCTGCAAATAGCACATATGATGGTGTCTTTGATGATTCCATCTCTCGTGACGCTCACCAGGGTTTTGACCAGACAGTCGTGGCAGAATACGTGTCCGCAGCTCAGTGACCTCGTCTCTGTTCCAGACAGGAACTCATAGCACACCGGACATTCTGGTTCTTGTGAGTCCTTTTGGACTTCGTGCATGTACACGGCCATGCCGCCATGGAATGTATATATGTAGGCAGACAACTTAATCCACAGCAGTGCGTAAAAAGAGGTAATCAACCATCACCAAAAATTATTTTGAAGTAAAATCGTTGTGTTCATCTCTCTTCTCTCTTCACGTTTTCCTTATCGCAGCATTTTTCTTGCTGTTGTCTGTGTGGATGTGGAGGAAAGAGAAACGTCTTGTTTAGACAGACAGCTAGGTCCTCTCTGTCACCTGTGTGACTGACTTGGCTAATCGGGTCCCCTAATGGTTTGGCAGCTAAAGCTGTCAAGCAGGTTCACATTTCATTCATGCCCCGTGGTGGTTTCCAGCCAATGGTTTACTTCTTCCATTCTAGCAAGACGCACAGCAAAGACATCATTGTGGAAGTAGTAGCCTACTAGCAGTAATACATAATGATAATGATGATAATGATAATGATAATGATTATAAATTAATTATAAAAGAACAGAAAAATCAAAGAACAGAACAGAACAGAACAGTGTAAAATAAAAATAAACGTTATTTTACTAAGAGAATCAATAAATAGAACATGCAGTGAAATAAAAACAGTGTAAACATTAAAAAGAGTCTCAAAAAAATAAAAATAAAAATAAAAACAGTGAATACAAAAATACAATTTCAACATCTAAATGAATGTATTGAAAATAGGTGGTTACAACAATTGCTATATTTCCAAAATATAGCAATTAAAGGTAAAGGTGGGGAAAGCATGCCATCTTGTGGTCACTAAACAACATAGAGGAACATTGTCAAAATGTGTCAATAGATTCTTCTTGATCTCTCTTTCCTTTGCTTCTTTTTGTTGTTGCTTTAGATCAGGGGTCTTCAACAGGGGGTCCGGGACCCCTAGGGGGTCCTCAGAGTTACTACGGGGGGTCCGCCAAATCTTTGTGTGATATGATTATTTGTTTTACCTTAACCACTTGAACCCTAGAATTGCTTTTCTGAGGAGAACTTTGAGGTGTAGGTGCAGAGGGAAGAAAGTAGTGGGGGTCCCTGCTTCATCTCTCATCTCTATATGTAGTGGGGGTCCCTGCTTCATCTCTCTCTCAGCTAGGGGGTCCCTGCTTCATCTCTCTCTCAGCTAGGGGGTCCCTGCTTCATCTCTCTCTCAGCTAGGGGGTCCTTGGCCTGAAAACGTTGAAGACCCCTGCTTTAGATATTAACAGCTCCATTTCTTTCTTGAAAACATTAAAGTTAGGTTTTACTTTAGCAAGTGAATGCAACACAATACACAAATATAAAACGTTGCAAATAAATAAATAAAAATAATACAAATAATACAAATAATAATAATAATAATAATAATAATAATAATAATAATAATAACAATAATAATAATAATAATAATAATGTGATTGGTCAGAAAATACTCTTTTTTGTGTTGGTCCCAAAACACATTCAAAAAGGCACAAATCCAAGATTATATTTACTTGATCTATTTCTAGAATCACCCAGCCCCGCCCCCCGTCTCTCTGACGTAAACGTGGGATGACGTCTGGTTGACGTCAACGCGTCGGAAGTTACGCTCTTCCTCGACGCGTTGGCAGTTTCCTGAACACAGCTGATGATGATGAGAGATGAGATCACATACAACAGAGTAGAGGAGAAGATGTGTTGGATGTAAAGCCGCTCGAAGGAGAGACCACATACACACACAACAGCAACAAGGTACAGAACCAAACATTTAACATTAATATGTTTGATGTGATTAAGTCTTGTTTTATTTGTGTGATTCAAGCCCATGACAGGGCATTTTGAAGCGTCGAAACGAATATTACCTCTAGATTTGGTTGCATCGCCAGTAGACAGCAGTTGCCATTTCATGTTTTCTCTTGAACACTAACAATACATATTGATAGTGTAAACATGACAGTACAGCTGTCACCTTATCGCTGCTGTTTCCGTTTATCATCATCATTCATGACTAATGTGATGGCTGCTTTTTCTCTACATTCGTTGTGTGTCGATGCTTTTTGGCTGTCAATTACATGAAATCACGAGTTAGAATGATGGTTATTTGTCCGGTTTACAATGAATCGGACGACCTTGGTGTAAGAAATGGGATAGTATACTAGTGGTATAATTTCCATGGGCAACAATAGCACACATTGCTAAGGCCTGTGGAGCATGTCCCACTGCGGACCAGACATAAGGTAATTAGGTAAGTAGGTAAACCCAGGTCAGGTGGACACAACACCATGAGGTGTTTTGGATTAGAGGACCTGTTCCTCAAAGGCCTGCTGTATTAAAACAGTGGTTCTCAAACCTTTTAATTTCAAGCACACACACACACACACACACACACACACACACACACACACACACACACACACACACACACACACACACACACACACACACACACACTGTCAGAGATGCAGATCTGTAATGGTCAATTTGGAAACCCCAAGGAACTCTGAGAGTCCCTTGAGGGCTCCCTGGACCCCACTTTGAGAACCACTGTATTAAACAAATACAAGTGACTGCAAACCTGGACTCTGGAGTCCAGACATCTGCAGTGTATTTAAAAACTGCATGAGAAGGCCAGTAAATAATAATAAAGCTTTATTTATATAGCACCTTTTTTTTTAAACCCGAGTTCCAAAGTGCTTCACAGAGAGGATCAAACACAACAAGAACAAATAGAGCAAAAAACATGACACAGCAAATGCAGTAGGACACAATGGGTTAAAACGTAAACACAACCTTGACGCACACCTTGAAATATATATATATATATATATATATATATATATTATATATAATATGATCATTTCTGAGATGACTTAAATTGAACAGATGATAGATAACGGTCTTATAGCCTATCAGAGTAAACTGCAGGTATTATGTATAGACTGTCTGCTACATTAATTGACAAGACGGTATAGTACTAGGCGAGCATTGTCTCAGTCTGTCCATGTTTCTTTGAGCTAGTCAAGGTAGCAGATGGGTTTATCTCTTCTCCAGCTCTAATGGGTGGGCTACTTGATCAGCCTTGGGAAAGTCATTCATCTGAATCACCATGGAAACAGCAGCAGCCTCTTGTTTTGTCACTTCTGTAAATCAATGGTGATCTAATCAATATAATCTCACAACAATAATTACGCTATGTTTGTGTTATTTCTTTATTTAGTTAATGCTGGCTTCAGTATTAATGAAAGACATATACCCACCACATACCCTTATGATTAAAGCTCAAATCACATTTTATTTGCCACTTGAGAATATTTTCACCCTGGCGTTGATGGGCCTCTCCTGTTTCCTGTACAATTCTGGTGGTGATTCCCAGAAAAGTAGTTCACTGTCTGACACGTGAGGGGGCTGTGTTCCTGTAGCGTCAACTCAGAGGAATGTTGAAGGGAAATGGGAGCTGTCCTGTCTCTCACGCCTCCTCCTATAGTTAGTCTATATGCACAGTCACTACAGTGAGACCTGGAGTGTTGATTTAACTCTAAAAGTGTAAAGATTAAGAAGTGTTGGTACCATGTTTTTACACTAGCTCCGAAAGTGTAATAAATTGACTTGTCATTGCAAAAAACACCAGCACATCCTCTATGTTGGCCGAAGCCTATAAATACGACCAGACCACAGTGATATTCGGTTGGATTTAGATTTGTTTTAAGGTGCCTTTCTTAATATCTTCACTTTGGTGCCAATCAAAATGCTTGGATAAAAATGGGTTTGTTTCTGGAGATTTCCTACCAGTGGTCAGCCTAACAATAGCTGTTGGTCAGCATTGTTTGTTGACTTTAAAACCAGTGGTCCACTAGCTGCCTCTGCCACCCGTGTGCTAGAAATCCCTCTAAGCTGCTGTTTGTTTATAAACAGTCCTAGAAGAACCACATCAGTGTTGAGCATTGCGGTTACAATGCACACACTCTGTTCCAATCCACATGTGTTGAATTGTGTACTGAAACCGCTGGTGTTTTGTGTGTTCCATGGAGCTCTGATTTAAAATAGTGTTAAATAGCAAGCCAGATTAGGGGAAACAATCAAAGTGGCGCTGGCCCCTAAACAGGATACAACATGAAAAGGCTGTGGCCGGAACTTCAGTTCAGGCCGACATCACACTCGGCTTTGATCTACGTGACTTTCATTAGCCACACTAAATGAATAGCGGTCGATAAGCAAAGCATGGTGGGTCTGTTGCCCTCACATGTCACAACTTTGCCTGAGAGGATGTTAGACATTTTAATGAGGAGGTTAGTGGAATGCTTCCCCGTCATTGGAGCTTTTTTCCTCTTGTCACATCCAGGAAAGCTTGCCGAGTACTACTGCTCATGCGACATGCCGTAAGTAAACGAAGCTCTGATTGCCGAACAGCGGGCTTTGTCATCAGAGGTTGCAGTCATTGATTCATAAGTAATTGAGGGTGAAATGGCCTCCGAGTTTTGGTTATCCATCCATGCCCACTTGGGTCTGTAGCTCACTCTCGGGGGAAACTCAAAAGGAGGCCCTAACTATTAGTGATTAGTGTATGTACATGTATGCCATCGGGAATGACAGGAAATTGGTTCCAGTTCTGGACATCTAGCCTACTCTGTGGCCATTTTCTTTGTGGATGATGTGTGGGCTTGGCATCACCCAGGAGATCAGGCCAATAGTCCGTACCGCCTAAGGATGGAAAAATGTCTCGCATTTAATGTGTGTTAAACTGAGTTTGTCATAAGTCTGAAAATTGTAAAGCTGTCTAGTTAGCCCTCGGGAATTTGCCCTATAATACACTTCGTTGACTGGTGTCCCCCCATGGCCCTCTCATTTTTCTTCCCTCTACACCAAATCTCTAAACCGAATATAGCGGATCTACAAGCTCACAATGCGTCGCGTTACAACACACTGTGACCTTGTAGATCTGCTATTTTTGCTGGATGTTTCCCCATCATGACATGCCCAGAAATGGCTTCTTGTGGTTCGTATCAGCCTTCAGTGTCTTATTTACGCTCTTCATAACCTATGAACACAAAATGTCCATAAAGCTCATTTGTGTTTCTTGTTTACCTGTAGGCAACCCCACCATGGACATCGAGATGATTCCCAAATTTTCTTCAAAGGATGAGGAAATTGAGTACTGGAAGTCTTTAACCATCAAATATAAGCAATTTAAGCAAAGGTAAGCTATACGTACATTTCTATCCGAAATCAAGTATATTTTAGGCAAACCTATGATGTGGGGTGAAAACTATTTTAAAACATGTTTTATATCACCTATTTAACATTTCATAGCCGTTTTTACTGCTGTAGAATCAAGTCATTTCACCTTTTATTTACCCTGGGGAGGTTCGCTGAGAACAAATTCTCTTTTCTTGGAACACCCTGCTTCACATTTACATAGACACACACAAGTCATAATAGAGCAGCAGCTCCTTCCAAGGCTAAACGTTTAAGTTCTTTGTTAAGCTCCCTTTTAATAGTACTGTGTACCCCATTGTTGTGGAAATCACAGTGCTTGTTGGTTACAAAAGGCAGTGGTTTGCAACCTTTTTTAGGCCATGAGCCCCCAACATAATCATATTTGAACTGGGGACCCCCCCACCGGGTGCTTATCAGGGTGGGGCCCACCCTGATAAACATTTGAAATGTAGGAGTTGAGGCATTCCGTTTTGTTTGACTCTGTTCCACAGATAAACATTGTGCAAATAGCAGATCTACAAGCTCGGCTATTTTCAAAATGTTTGCCTCTTTCTTATATTATTGACAATTTGGCCAATGTTTGACCAGTTTTTATAGTATAGTTTGTTGATTACTTTTGATACAGTAGTATTTTTTTTCTTTTCTTTTTTTTGGGGGGGGACCTTAAATTATCACTTTACTGTCATCCGGGGACCCCCAAAATCATGTGGGGACCTCCCTGGGGGTCCCGACCCACAGGTTGAGAACCACTGACATAAGGTAGCTTCTCCTGAGGCTTATTATGTTCACTTCTACAAATCAGGTTATGCCATAATGTGTCATATATCATAAGTCGTGCTCTGTTACGCATTTTACCCTCATTGTTAAAGGGAGCATTTGTTAAATATGGTGTTGCTTTCCGCTGTCACAATTACAAAGACTTTACGTAAAATAAAATGTAGCAACTCTTAGTAGGTCTTTAACAAGCTACTTAAAGGATCTTCTTTGCGTTCTAATTTCTTAGTATTGAATATCTATAGATCTAACCAATTTGCTAGTTTACTCAAATGACTTTTTAAAGTGCTATTCAGTAACGGCAATTAAAAATTCATTTATTTTAAACGATCAAAACAACTTTATAAAAAAAAACAGTGATTATCTATTTTAACCTTCTATTTTATTTCGGATGTCTTCTCTGAGTATAACACCATTTGAGAGCTTGTTCTAAATTATCTTTGACATACACAGCTGTGGACAGCTGTATTTTTTAGCAACCTGTGTTGTTCCTTCATGGTTGACAATTTCCTGTTGGAGTTAGGACCTGTACATGTATGTGTCCCAGATGCAGAGAAGAATGGCACACAGGGGGTTAACATCCTGGAGGTTTTCTAAGTATTTCCTGCTGCGGGTACATATGGAGGGAAAAAAAACATCAACCTGTGGAAAAAGAACTCCAAGGCTGTAGTTAGTCTTGGTTTAGCTTGCATGTTTTAGTTGTTATGTTATGTCACTTTTACTGCGAACAGTGGTCACTCACATGCACTAATGACAACCTTTTTGATTTGAGCAGATTTCATGTTATTACTGTGTAGGCTCAGCTGACTGGGCAGAATATTCTTTTTTTAATTATGGCTATTGGCTAATAAATGTTACTGAGATACAGTGTATCTGCCTATTACCTACTTAATGAATTATCTGTTAAACCATTTAAGCCGTATACGTCAGCTATTCAATAATAGCAGAGCTTATTTTTGAAAGATTTTGAAGCATTTGGAACCTTTTTGCCTATAATACGGCCAAAATAGGAAGGTGCCAGGGTGAAGTTGTTAAAACGCCTTTTTGTGCAATTGTCATTTTCACGATTATATATCCATGCACATACGGTATGTCATTAAAATGGAGAGAATGAGGCAGTTGTAGTGGGTAAAGTTGAACCAGAGTGTCATGATGACCAGGGTGCTGAGGAAGCAGCCTCCATGGCATGCTGGTATGTGTGGAATGACCAGGCACAACAGTCCATTCACAAATTCCACCACTACTCACTGTGAGGCTACCATAGCTTCAGATTAGCTGATCTCAGAATGAATGTGTTAAATAATGCGTTTTGAGCTTGTAGATCTGCTATTTCCACTATTTTTGAAAATATACAATTTTTTTTTAAACATTTTTTTTAAACGATTATGACGATTATGCAAAAATATTTGCGATTATCTCAAGTAATTATGACAGGCCTACTAACCTTACCTAGTCTGTTAGAGATCTTTACTCGACTAGGCGGCCTAGGTTTGTCCAGTGAGACTGGGAAAGATGTTTTCACAGGGCTTTTCGCCAGACTGGGGAGGGATCTCCTAGTGTTTTGACACTTCAGTGTTCTGTTTATCTACAGTGTGACCTTTAACCTGTCCATTAACAGAAGACACTTGCGAACCTGTTTCTTTAGAGCTGCCACGTACGTAAGTACGTAACTAACTGAACGTGCTAGCTCTCAACTCAGCTGTCTCTTCAGAGCTATATATTCAGACTGCTTGTTTCAACATGCTGACCCGCACACTTGTCTCTCTTTGAGGGAGATGGGTTTGAAGGCGAAATACAGCCTTGGTGGTGCCTGCGAATATCGAATGGGCTTCGTGATCCTCGCTACTGTGTTCAGTCTGCGGTTTTGTGGCTAATTGTAGAGATGAAGCTACCAGAATCTGTGTGTAACCCCCGACTCATGTTACCCTGACAAAAGACATCCCTCGTTCTAGAGCTTGCCACTGATCATTTGAGGTCATTCAGGCAGTCAGAGCAGCGCCACAGAAAGGAATGAGGCAGGTTTGCTGGTATGAGACTTTCCTTGTTAATGTATTTAGACCTGAGGCTGATTCTACAAATGCCTAGTTCTAAACCAGTAGTTCTGCCTTGGACCCCCAAATTGATATAGCTTATATGGCCGCGGACTCTCATCTGAAAATATTGTGCCAGGGACCCCCAGAAGAGATGATTTGTATTAAAAAATTCAAAAGTATTCAAAATGTTCAAGATACTTGAAAGACACTTTCAAGGTTTTTAAAAAATAGCAGATGTACAAGCTCGCTGTGAGCTTGTATATCTGCTATTTTTTTAGAACCAATGTTCTAAATCCTAAAACTAAAGTGTTTTCTGAAAAACGTATGTTGCCATGTACAGTATATGGCTAAAAGCTAAAATGACAGATGCGTTCCTGGTTTTAATGGGTTAATGCCGCTCCCGTGTGTGTGTGTGTGTGTGTGTGTGTGTGTGTGTGTGTGTGTGTTAACAACGTATGTTTTATTTCTCTGATTTGTCCAGCTACATTGACTGCCAGGAGGAACTGCAGGAGTTCCAGGAGGGCAGTCGGGAGCTGGAGGCTGAACTGGAGGCCCAGCTAGGGCAGTCGGAGCACCGCCTCAGAGACCTGCAGGTGGAGAACCAGAGGCTGAGGAGCGAGGTGGACAACCTCAAGGTACAGTAACCGAGCCAGGTATACTGCAGCCTGCTGTATGTCATGAGGGGGTGACCATGGCTGCATGCTGTTTGGTGCCGTACCAATTAGATCCCGACCAATGCCAGATTTTGGGGTCAGATCCCAATTTTTGAGAGTTTTAGTCCACCAATTACCAATGTTTTGACTGATATTTTGACTAATAATATCAGTCAGTCAGTTGAAAAACTTAGAAGCAATAAATATGAAACGCACATAAACTGAACTTTATTTAAACTACTAAGCACTGTTAAAGCTCACAATGCGTCACATTACCCATAATACCTGTAGAGCCTTTACCTGTAGACTATACAGCGAGGGGCAACTGGGTTGACTTTTAGTTTGACACGTGCAATTGAATTCAATGTCCAAAGCAAGTTGTATCTTTTTTGATATGTCAATCCATTTATTCACATAAAGCCGTTCAGATAAACATAAACTCACTTGATAGAACATAACATTGAACGCCGCCAGCAACACACGGCATGACATGACACGATCGAAAACTGCACGGCTTCTCCCATTACACACCTGCCCACAATCACCCACTGACAGGTATTTAATGGTTACCGTGGCAACCATTAAATGATTAAACTGATTGACATGACGTCATAGTCATTATCAAGGCCACACCATTCAATTGAATAAAACAAAACAAATAAACAGAGAGGGTAATTTGGCTCCAACAATACCTATAGTGACATCGGCTGCATGATTGCCAAAACCGATGCCGTTCAAAAAAGTAAAATAATGATTGATATATCAGCCAGAACGATATATTGGTAATACAGTAAGTACATGCATTGAAGCCTGGGTCCCAGGCTGGCCTCTGGGTCAGTGAACCAGGGCATGCCCTCAGGTAATCCTGTCACACCCTGTAATAGGATGTCAGGATCAGCTGAGAAATAGAGAACTAGGTGAACTTTCTCTTAACAATACAAGCCAGGCTGTAGTAGCCATCCCTGTGAGCCAAAGTATGTTTTTGACGACATCGGTATTGGCAGCACTTTGTGAGCTTGTAGATCGGCTATTTTTGAATTTTCTATTTTTATTTAATTTGAACTTTAATCAATTCTGCTCGCCTCATTAGCCATTATTCCACCCAATTCATTTTGCTCAACTAAATCCAAAAAAGGTCTTCAAACCTCTATGAAAGTATCATGTTTACCCATGACCATGTTTGTTATCCTTTCCATTGTTAGACAAGATGACATTTCCATCAGCCATTGGCCAATAGTGGGCCTGCTCATGTTTTTTTTTTTAGTTCACCCAAATAATTACTTTTTTTCTATCGATTAGTCACGCCATGGAGACTTGAATTCATGGATATTCTTTCGTTTTTGTCGCATTCCTAAGCCAATAATTTGATGACCAGCGGACCGGTAGGCAGCGGTTCCAGTAGGAGACCCAAAGGAGACTCTTTGTGTCTCCTACCGGAACCGCTGCCAGTCATCAAAATATTGGCTTAGGAATGAGACAAAAACTAATTTTGGGGGTGAACTATCCCTTTAACACATTGACCGCCAGAGGTTAATCTCATAATGTACTCACCAGTGCCAACGTTTTATTGTTGTTTTTAGTTTTTTTCACGTCGCCATAGACCTCGTTAAAATCCTTAAGATTGAGCTGTGCACTGTTTGTAAACATCGCGGACATCTCCCTGCGTCTACCAGTGAAAACCACGTGTCAAACGGAGCCGCCATGTTGTAGTTAGAACGGTTTATGTTAAACAGTGATCAGCGAGGAGAAAAACTACAATCGAAGCGTTTCAGTGTGCGCTTTAGAATGGAGGCCAACGGGATCGGCAAAACGTGATCCAGAATAATTCCGTTTCCGGTGGTGTTACAATGAAATGTGCCGTATAGAAAATTGAAAAAAGTTTTTTTTTTTGAAAAAAAGGAAAAAGCACCACAGCCCGTAGGCTACGGGATCGGCGCTTTACGGTTGGATTTATCGGCCCGTAGGCTACGGGCCTGGCGGTGGTAGTGTTAAGGGCTATCAAACGTTTTGCCTGTTGTAAGCACATATCTATAAGTGATTTAGCTTTATTATTGGGAGAGGCAAATGCACCAATACCCATTTGGGAAATCATGTGAAAACCTCCTTCCAAAAATCGCATTTCTTTTCACAGTCTCACAGGCAATGAAACAAAACCTTTTTAGAATGATTACGTACACTTATTGCATATGTCTGGATATGTAGTATGTACTACTAAACCGATTTTCCAGATTTTGACAAAATATCGGACTAAAGATCTGTATCAGACAAAAAAATCTGGCATTGGTCGGCCTCTACTGCTTGAGCCTAACTGATTTTAGGCAGAAAAGATAGAACAGCAACATTCTCGATGAGCCGCAGCCCGGCTATCCTTTTAACCAGCCACATCATGTATCCATATGGGTTCTCCTCTCCATTTCAACCTGCAGACTATAGAGAGGCTTGGAGGTTTTCACATGATGCTAACATGTGAGTGTGGATGTGCGTCAGATAGTTGTGTGAACAGAGGGTGGAAATGAGCCCAGGGGGCGAGGCATGAATCACGCTCCCCTGTCTTTGTGCCGCGGGGGGCCAGAGCTGAGGCAAGCAGCCCTGCCTTTAACCCTGTGCTGACGTCGTCAGCTCTGTAATAAATTCATAATGTGAAGGAATGTTTTTTACTAGTAATGACTCTACGATTAAGAAATGTTCAATTTCGCCACAATGTTCTTCATAACAGTAAACCACAGGGGGGGGGGGGGGGGAACGGCTGCCTAATTTATACTTTGTTGACTAGATTTTCGGTGAGCGTCATGGTCGTTCGACGATATTCTGTATAAATGAAGCTTAATCATGTAAGCCCTACAGTATATCTACTTCATTGACCGAGGTCCCCAAGGGGTCTAATATACATGGTCCCCTTCTCTTTACCTCTTCACTCCTCTAGGGTTCATGTGGTTAAAACGGGGCATGTGTGTTATTTATTTAACCTTTTTATTTAACCAGTAGAAACCACATTGAGACTAGAGTCTCTTTTATGAGTGTGAACTGGCCAAGAGGCATAAATGTGACACAGCTCTGCCAGTAACAACAAATACAGGACAATGACAGACATATATATAACATCCGTAAAAAAAATCTAGGAAGCTCAAGGAAATAAAAAATAAAAAGACAATCTACAAAGTGGCCAATATAAAACAACATTTGCTACACATCAAAGCAGGAGCAATGTCTGGGAAGTGTGTCCATGGCAATCCTTTTAGATCTCACTAGAGAGTTCACAAAAGCCAATTTGAGTCTGGTCTGCTGGTCGTTCCACGACCAGGGCCCAAAATACGCACAGCTTCTTTTTCCAGCCTCAGATTTTGATGGGGGTACGACAAGCCAAGCATTTGATCTGAGATTGAGAGAGTTTTGTTCTCTACAATTATATGCTCTTCTTCATCCACGGTTTCACTTGAATTCCTTGTTTCCACTCACTCACTCACATTTAACCCATTAAGACCTGAGGCGATTCTTTTAAAAAAAATCTAAATCCTAACAGTTTTTGGAAAAAAAAATGTTTTCAATATTTTTCAAAAATAGCAGATCTACAAGCTCATAGCGTGGCACTCGGTGCTGCGCTATGAGCTTGTATATCTGCTATTTTTGAATAGCCAAAGAAATCTAAAGTGACACAGATGCGTTCCAGGTATTAATGGGATATATATATATATATATTGTGTCCATCACAGGAGAAGTTGGAGCAGCAGTACGCCCAGAGCTACAAGCAGATCAACGTGCTAGAAGATGACCTGGGGCAGACACGTAGCATCAAGGAGCAGCTTCACAAATACGTCAGAGAGCTGGAGCAGGCCAATGACGACTTGGAGAGAGCTAAAAGGTCAGGGATCACGTCTGGCACTCACACTCTTGCGTTTATAGCAACCGGAAAAAACGGATGCAAGCAGCCGCTTCAAAGGCCGTAGATGCATGTATATAGACTTTAGAAAGATTTAAGTTTACGGTTAAATTTAACCAATTATGAGACCGATTCTACAAATACAATAACAAATTTGACCACTCTATTATTAAATTAAGTTGGGAGAATCAAGATGGTGTGCGGACCTTCTCCTTTTGTTCACGATTCTACAAATGCCTTCTAAATCAGTAGTTCTCGCACTTTCACAAGCACGAAGTGACGCGCTGTGAGCTTGTATATCTACTATTTTTGAATAGCCAACGCTAAAATCTAAAATGACACAGATGCTTTCCCAGTTTTAATGAGTTAAAGATTTCACATGAATGTATTGCAACTCTCGTCATTCAGTCCTGTAGGCCTTCATCTCAGCCTATGTACTTTCCAGTGTTTATATTACATGTTCGTTTCCATAAGACTTTGTGCCTCCACATTGTACTATGAAGTCAGTTGCTCACCCTGTCCTTTACATCCAGGGCTACGATAGTTTCCCTGGAGGACTTCGAAGGTCGTTTGAATCAAGCTATCGAGAGAAATGCGTTCCTGGAGAGCGAACTGGACGAGAAGGAGTCCCTCCTGGTCTCTGTGCAGCGGCTGAAGGATGAAGCGCGAGGTATGACAGAGACACCAAGCATTATATTACCTCTGCTGTTCTGTCGTCTCTGTTCAATTACTAAAGTGCTGGGGGGGCCTGTTCATTATTCAGCAGCTATTTTAACAAAATAGAAAATCCTTTAATTCCTTGGTTCATGTGGTTAAGTGGTGGCATGTCATGTGTTTCTCCTGCAGACCTGAGACAGGAGCTGGCGGTACGGGAGAGGACCACAGACAGGATGTCGGCACCTAGCTCACCCACCTTAGACATAGACAAAATGGACTCTGCGGTGCAGGCATCCTTATCACTGCCTGCCACACCTGTAGGGAAGGGCTTGGAGCACCCCTTCTCTATCAACCCAAAAGGTCTGCATCTCTCTTACCGTTTGTTTGAAGTTGGGACAGGTGGGCCTGTGTCTGATGTATTAACATTATTTTCTCGTGTGATCTATTTGCCGCCTTCCAGCATTGACCAATGGCTGTGGCAGCAACTCTCTCACGCCCTCCGCTAGAATCTCTGCTCTCAACATTGTCGGGGACCTTCTGAGGAAAGTCGGGGTATGTGTCATTCTTCTCAACTGGATGGATTTAATGTACCCTTAGGTCTGTGGTGTTGAGCTGTTTAAACATTTAAATCTCAACAAAGTAAGTTCACATTGTGCTTTGAATTACAAGTAGGACGACGTGTTTGATCATGATGAAACCCACACGTTATGTTAATGTTTCCTACTTTGTCACCTCACCAGGCATTGGAGTCCAAACTGGCTGCCTGCAGAAACTTTGCCAAAGACCAGGCAGCGAGGAAGAATTACAACAACGCAGCCAACGGCGCACTTATCAACAGCAACGCCAACAAGTTCTCCCACTCGCTACACACCACTTACTTTGACAAAGCGTGAGTCCCTACAGCCTCTCCCACCCCCGTTTGATTGAGCTTGCGGGACTTGGCTTTAACAAGTGCCAAAGTTATAGATACCATGCAATGGTGTAAAGTAACTTAAGTACATTTACTCGTACTGTACTTAAGTACAATTTGAGGCACCAAGCTCACACCGGTCGCATCGCCACGTGATGTGAGCTTGTAGGTCTGCTATTTTCAAACATTTTAGTACTTTTACTTTTGGTACTTTAAGTATATTTTGATGATAATACTTTTGTACTTTTACTCAAGTAACATTTTGAACACAGGCCTTTTACTTGTAACAGAGTATTTTTATATTGTGGTATTACTACTTTTACTTAAAATATCTGAGTACCTCTTCCACCACTGGTAACATGTCACCCCCACAGCAGATGTGGAGTGAATACCAACTTGGTCGTATCACTGTTTTCATGTGTGTTTCTGTGTCTCCTCCCTTTTCAACCCGTGCATGATGGCAGGACTGTAAACGGGCTGGACCCCAGCTCCCTGACCTCCATGACATCATCCAGAGCCGTGTCTCCACCCAGCATGCTGCCTCTCAGTGTATGAGGTATACCTAAACCCCAACTGGAACCTCTGAAGGAAGCTCCTCCACACCCAGCAGAACGAGGGAACATGGGACATTTGAAAGACCATTACATTGTGTGCATACTGTATGTGTGCATCTGAGAGAAAGAGGTGTGTGTTCATGTGTGTGTGTGAGAGAGAGACTTGACTGCACAATGGTATTTTATTGATTTGAATTATTTTTTTGCAGCTCGATGTGCACCTACAAGCACGTATGTGCAGAGTAGTGTGTTCATAGATTTTCTTTTGTGTGTGTATATCTATACCACACACAGGCATGTGCCTAAGCTGCAGTGGACTGTTACTGCACCGTACTGCGCTTGTGTGGATGCGAATACAGACGTGTTGCTCCCTAGACCTCTGCTCCGAGGTGGAACAATTATATTAACCAGGTTCCACTGAACAACTGACAACTGCTATATGTGACAAAGGTCCTAATTTGACCGCAGCTTTCTCTTAACCTCTCTTGTACTTTAATTGCACAGATAAAGCTCATTTCTATTTAGAATGTGTTGTATTTAAAAAGGGATATGTTCAAAGTAACAAAAACTTAAAAGGATTTTTCACTTATAAAAAATAAGTGGGTCATTTTATCGTCTACTCAGGCTTTTGTGAGCCCCCCAGACAGTTTAACCCGTTTAGACCTGAGGCCGATTCTAAAACGCCTTCTAAATCCTGACCTAAGTTTTCTGAAAAATATTTATTCAAAAATTACAACAAATATGTTGCTATATACTGTACATAGCAACCAGAACGCCAAAAGGGGTTCCCGTCCTGAAAGGTATAGTTACAAATAGGGGTTCCCGCCCAAAATGGGTTAAGTTGCTTGATTCAGTATTTACATATTTGATATTCATTTTTATCAGACACGCCCCCTTCCTATACAAACCCATTATAACTTCAAACTTTGTTAGATTCATCAAAAACCCCCGTCCTTGGTTCTGGTGACTCATCCTGCCCTCCTAATACGTGAGGGGCCTGTTTTTTTTTCCTATTTACTTTTTTCATTTATTTTATTACATTTCATTGTATTTTTTCTCCTCACGTTTTAGGACTATATCAGTCACCAGAACCAAGGACAGGTATTTCCGATGAATCTAACATGGCTAAAATGAAGTTTGAAGTTACAATGGGTTTGTATAGGAGGGGGGTGCGTCTGATAAAATGAATATCTAAATAGTACTGAATTAAGCAACTTAAAAACTGTCCGAGGTGCTCCCAAAAGCCTGAGTAGACGATAAAATGACCCAATTTTTTTTCTAAGTGAAATATCCCTTTAAATCTTACTGTATGCTTAAAGATTCAATATTTCTAGTTTGTTTGCTTGCACAACGGTGTACAGTAGGTGTGATGTGGCATATCCGGGGCAGGAATAATGGCCACTATAGCCACAGGCATGGCTGAAGTGGACGTTCATGGTTCAAAGCCCCTTCCTCTGCTTATTACACAGTAAAACCTTATGTTTATGTAACTTGGAGAGTGACTAAATGTAACCAAATGGATCCACAAGGGTCCATTTGGTTGCAATTAGTCACTCTGAGTTACAGTACATTAACACTGATTTGACTGTTTAGGGGAATGCCTTTTTGTATATATGAAACTTTTTTTTATTTGTATTTCTTTTTTTCCCCATCTCGGATGACAGGCACACTCACCTCCATTCTGATATGTAACTGGTATCAACTATTGATTAGTAATGTGAGTGGTTGAGATTGGCTCTGACAACCTTCACTGTATTTCAGTCCCACCGAATTAATGAATCAAACGATAGAACTCTTGTCTTACCAAGGGACAGTCTGTCAGCTTTGGGTGCTGTATATTTATGGTGCGTCATGGCCTTTGTGTCATCAAACACTTGTTTGTCGATTAACTTTGTAAACTTTTTCGTGTGCATTAGATGTTGACATTCTATTTATTGTCCTGAATTGTCTGCTCCCATTGACAAATCTCTCTTAAAACTTTCAAATGGTGTCATCCCCCCCTACCCTTCCACATTTTGGAAGCATCATTTGGAGCTTTTAGTCAAATCTTCCAGGTTATTTCACATGGGGAATTCCTTTTTGAGCACTACATGAGCCAGTTGCTACAGTAAGTTTAACGGTGTACATAAGTTTGTAAGGATTGTAAACTTTGCCTACCACATTTGTACATACTGACATTTGGCATCAAGGTCCTATTTATTTGAGATTCTGTATGGCATGTTGTAATGCTCCTGACTTTTACAAGCGTACAATTGTTTGTCAAATATGTTTGAATAAATAAGATACAATAAAGGTTGAAAAGAACAGTTTTCCTTCATTCAGGATCAAATAAATTCACCATACACCCACCGCAAAAAATACTTGGTCATTAACCTTAAGGGAATACTCCACTGTTTTTCAACATTATCTCCATGTGTTTTATCAGTGACTCCATGTTACTTTACTAAGTTTGTCAATGCTTTCTGTATCACTGAGGTAACCAATCGAAAGCATATCCTCACCGATGCGCGGGTGGCGTGAAAAGGTCAAAGGCTACAGCTATTCTCCACTCTGCCACTAGGGGAAATAGCTTGGAGAACCAAGCCTTTGCAGTGACAGGTGAGCTCTATGTTGTGATCAGCGTTGCCATGTCTTTCTATTATAAGTGACTTTCTGTGAAGTCCCTTGTAAATAATTATTGGTGTTTGCGGTTATTAGGACTCGTTTCTAAAGCGAAATAGGCTTGCTTCCTACTGTTTAAACCAGTGGTTCTCAAACATCATGTCAAGGACCCCCAAATTAATATGCATTTGTCCTTGAACCCCCATCTGAATATTTTGTGCCAGGGACCCCCATACAAGATTTGTGTTAAGATTTTTTTGAAAATAGCTACTCTACTGTAGTCTGTATAATCTGTTTGTGTGTGTGTGCATTAGGGGTGGGACGATTGGGTACCTCACGATACGATATATATCACGATATTAGGCCCACGATAATATATATCACGATATTCGATATAACGATATTCGACATATTGCAAGAAATTTCAGCAACGATATATTGCGATATCACGATATATTGCATGAAAATTCACCAACGATATATCACGATAGTCCTTGTATTCAATTCATAAACACATAAAATAGCACCAACAGTTCAAAATCATCATTACACAAATACAGAGTAGGAAAAACAATATCACAAAATTTAAAAGAAATCGGCAGTATATCCATTTATCGTGGGAGAAAGTATCGCGATATATCGATATATCGTCCCACCCCTAGTGTGCATGTGGCCTAGTCGCTTCTTTTGGGCTTGTTTTCATAGACCTGGTTGCTGGTTCCTTTCGCAAGATCTGGCAATACTAATTGCAACATCAGACAGCAAAACCCCATGCTCAGCATGGGGCAAAATAATTGCATTTTCATAGGCCAGTATAGCATATAATCAAAAGGTTTTGTGTCAATCAACATCACACATCGTCTGAACATTTCTCAATTTGACTTGAAGTTTGATTTAATACTTTATTTACAAGTCTGTTAACAGTAGTACAGGTAGTAGCCTACTCAAAGGTTATGCTAAAAGGATAACACAAAAAGCCCCTGGGCCTGGTTTCCATTGTGGTCAAAAATAGCAGTGGTGGAAATAGTACACACATTTTACTTAAGTAAAAGTATCAATACTGCAATATAGATATACTCTGTTACAAGCAAAAGTCCGGAATTACAGCGAGGAAGAATTACAACAACGCAGCCAAGGGCACACTTATCAACAGCAACAAGTTCTCCCACTCACTACACACCACTTACTTTGACAAAGCGTTACTTGAGTAAAAGTACTTAAAGTACCAAAAGTATGCAGAATGTCCCATTTCACAAGTTTTGAAATGTATAAAATGTATATAAATATTTTGAAAATAGCAGATCTACAAGCTCACAATGCATCACGTTGCAACGCATTGTGACCTTGTAGATCTGGAGCTGCTGCAGGTCTGTACATTAGCCTTCAGTGTCTTATTTACGCTCTTCGTAAACATTATAAAACATATGAACATTTGTTTACCTGTAGGCTGCCCTACCATGGACACAGAGAATCAGACTCATCCCAAATTTTCTTCAAAGGACGAGGAAATTGACTACTGGAAGTCTTTAACCCTCAAATATAAAAAAAAAAGGTAAAAAAAATGTCGCTATGCGCCGCATTGTTGTAATGCTGCTGACTTTTACAAGCGTACAATTGTTTGTCAAATATGTTTGAATAAATAAGATACAATAAAAGGTTAAAAAGAACAGTTACCATCATTACCATCATTGAGCGTTTAAAGTTTTTAGTCTTGCTGTAGACAGATTGCCTGCTGCCAACCCTAAAAATGTATTATAGTAAACAGAAAGGGGACTGAGGCCCCATCAGAGAGAGCTGAGGTTGACCAGAAAGAGAAGCAAATCCTCCTTTTCTGTTGGTCCACTTGAAGAGAACTCAGTTTGGTTCGTTAAGGGTCTGTATGTCACAAGGCAAGGTAGCCTGGTAAAAAAAGGGGAAAAAAAGTCTACCGAGCGTGCCCCTTCCATCATCTTCATCTGAAGCCCCTTTCAGAAAACGTAGAGTCTGCAACTCTGCCTGGTGACCGGTCACCTTCTTACGGCTGGCAATTCGTCACGTGGCTTCTGGAATGACAATTAAAGAACAATGTTTCATTAACTGGATAATTTAGTGTACATCTTTTCCTCTCTTGGTAGCTAGATGCAAGACATACAATGAAAGCATCCAACACCATGGAAATACAATAAACAGATTGACATTACAGCAAATAAAGTAGTTGGCAAATTAAAACTTACAATGATTTCTCCAATGGTGCCATCTGCAGCTCGGTCCTTAGCTATCCCGCGTTCCACAGCCAGGGCCACCCACATCTGTTGTGGTGACAGTCAACGCACTGCAGCCTGCTCTCTCAGCTTTGCCAGGAGTTTAACAGCTACATTGTGAAAATAAGAGGGGTTCACGATTACAAAGTTTAATGATAGTTTCCTGCAATACACTTCTTCTTTTTTTCAGATTACAGTAAAAGATATATGGTGAATTTATTTATATGTAAAGGAAGTATTCGCACATCTACTTCTTTTGGATGCAGGGGCGTTGGACAGTGAAAACTGAAGCAAACATGAACAAATATTCTCATGAACAAAAAGTCCCACACACTGCTCTTGCCCAGCAGCTTCTTTTATTTAAATTGACAGACATTTCGTTCCCACTGGACTTTCATCAAGAGTGTCTTACAACAATGATACCAACATCTTCTCATATATATACACCCCTTCAGGTTCACAGGTGTGAGACAATCACACTCCTCTGTAGGAGTGTCTCTCAGTGATTGCCTGTGACCTGTGTGTGGCTAATCACACCAACCAGACCAGGACATGATTCTGTGACATCATGACCTATAGGCCCAACCCAACACATTAAAAATTTACATTATTTACAAAAAAATGCACAACTAAGAAATGTAAACATCGGCTTTGAAGCTTTCATAAGTCATTCCAACATGTGCATAGTGTACAAAGTGTATCTTAGATTGCAAATTTACAGATGGCTTTAGATTTAGGGTGAAAAATGAGAGAGAGAGAGAGAGAGAGAGAGAGAGAGAGAGAGAGCTCAGTCTTAACTTAGAGAAACAATTCTAGAAGAGACATGACACTCTGTCGCATCGCGATGCATTTTGAGCTTGTAGATCAGCTATTTTCGAATGGCCGAAATGTATGTAGAGCTGAAGTGGTTAATACTGTATAAGTTTTGTAATAATAATCAGAATCTACAAAGTAACTAGTAACTAAAGTTGTCAAATAATTGTAGTGGAGTAAAAGTACAATATTTGCTTTTAGTTCTACTGGATCTCTTCTCCACTTAGGTGGTTGAGATTGAGAAAAAAGGTAGTCGACAAACATTTTTTTAGTCGACGAAATTAACACTGTATGAGTGACACCCTCATAAATAAGCGAGTTGTTGTGCCCTAGCGAGGGCTCCGGTGGCCCAAGCAGATCAAATCGAGCAGCAGCTGTACCTGGCTGGGTAGGTGACAGGCTGTTTGAGGACAAGTACAGACACTCGATGCCCATCTCTGGCAGCTCGTTTGTAAAGGATTTATACAGAAATAGGCCATGTAGTTTCTCAGTCATGAGTAATTTCACTGCTAGTTCAAAACTTTGTTATCAATATTTGAAACTTCTTTACAGTAGGTGTTGAGTGTATATGCCAACCCCACGCTTACTTCAGAGCATAGCTCGCTTCCGATTGGCTTGATGCTCTTTCTCGAAGCGTCAAATTGAACTTTTCTCAACTTTGTTGCTTGGCTTTATGCTTTCCCCACCTCCTGCCACAGTGGGGAACACGGTGGTCGCTCGTCTCCATAGACTTTAAATTAAGTAAATTAAGTAAATTAAGTGAGCATGTAGCAATGGTACTACCCAGTGGTGTGTTCTAGGTTTTTTTGGAGGGCATACCATAATTATCCCCGCGCGTAGTCACCGAATGAAATAACCACTCTATTGTTAAGTAGTTAATGTGTGAGTTATTTAAAAACTCCAACGGTCACCGGTCATTATCACCTCGAGACAATCGTCACACATAAGCCTTCACCTCAGATGCCACATTATCACATGAAAAAGGCTATTTGAACTGAAGTCTACATTCTTGCTGCCCCCAGCCCCTCCTCCTGCGTATCAGATACAGTTTTTGGATGGCTACGCTTTTTTTTTGCAGGTCACACTACGTATATAGCGTAACACGGTAGAACACACCAGTGGTACTACCTGTCTCCTCCTCATACCTGGCCCTTGCAGAAAGCTTGTATCTCTTCTTCATTGGAGGCTTGGCCCGCCTTTAACTTGATGCAAGCCCACACCTGCTCTCCCAGACTCCCAGCCTCTCATCTTTCACCCCAATCACCTAGGACACAGGCAGAGAAACACAACGCCAAGAATGTATTTCTCCGAAGCGAGACTAACAGCCGTTCATGCGGATGTCATATCTTCGTTGCTCATGAAATATTTAAACTGAAACATCTCAAAATTCCTCTCCCAAAACTCCTCTCCAAAATCCAAAAACAGTAGTTTAACTATTACTTAGATTAGCAGCAGCATGAAGTTCTTGTGAAGAAAAGGGAAAGGTACGGTGGATAATGTAGGAAACCAAATGAATGTTTCAGTGGCAGTGCAATTGGATAAAGGCAGTGGATATTCAGTTGTCCTCGGCTTTGGTAAAAGATACTATCCATCCAGCACTGCCCCCTAAACGCATGCCTAAATGTTACTACTAATAGTGCCTAATGTTAAGTCCGGGAGCATGTCTGTTATGAGAAAGTAATCAAATCAAATAATTTTCTTATAACTGACCCTGCTCAAATTGCATTATCACGCTTATACCGTGGCTGATTCCGCAATTACCAATAATTCTTTCAGTGACACAGTATGAGTAAAAATTATTAATTAATGTATGTCGACAGCCCAAATCTACCACCAACTTGGTTCAACAGGTAAATGATCTTTATGATGGTCCATAGGAAATACATCCATACAGATTTTAGACGTATGTACACAATTAAAGACGTTTTGACAATTGACAGAAACAGACTAATATTTTGAATTAGGTATGGAGTGCCTTCACCAGACTCTTTGATGTCCTCTAGTGGTTCTCAGTCTCACCTGCGCCTCTTGTACTTTGGGATGGGTGTGTAGAAATGGCTCTATTTCAGCAGGATAAATGTTCTCTCCCCCTCGGATGACCATGTCCTTTATGCGTCCTTCGATCCGGCAGTATCCCAAACCTATTGCTGATAGACTGGCAATATCACTGTGTACAGACAGAGGCACAGAACTCACAGTCAAACTTCATGTAGTCTTCATGATACTGACGGTGGACATGATACTGACGGTGGACATGATACTGACCATAATACTGACATGATTCGGACCTTGATAGAAAGTTGATACTGACATACTGTACTTAAGCATACGTACTTAAGCATACGTACTTGTGAGCGTTTTAAACTCAGTAGGGCAGACCACTGCTGTGCACTGGACCTGTGTATATCAAATCAAGTTCCATTAATCCACTTGAAAGCTAGCATCCCTATTCTGAGGGGAATATTTGACAAAAATAGCCGATCTGCAAGCTCACAACGCAATGTGTTGTGAGCTTGTAGATCAACTTTTTTTGCCCAAAGATAAATAGTGTAGAGCCTTGTATAGAGCCCTTGGGACTCTGATCAACTGATCGACATGTTTCTTCGCCACTTTATAAACAGTGGCATGTGCTTGTGTCACTAGACCGAGATAACCCTTACCCCGGTATGCTCTCTGACGCACTAGCCTCACATTATACTGCACACCTTTCTCAGGGCAATCTCCAGTTCCTTCAGCTGATAGGTTGGGTTCACGGACACCTGCAGGGACAACAAGCATTGCAAGACTACGTTAAAAGATAACGTGTGACCAATTTGGCTTATTATTACATCTACTGCAGTGGTTCCCATACCTTTTGTGCTCAAGTTATGTGTTGCATTTGTAAAAAAAAAAAGAGAAAACATTGAAATTAAAACTTTCTGCCCATAATGTTATTCCCACAATAGGGACACCAGGTTGAAAATGATTAAAATATAGTTTTGGGGCAGTATAGAAGTTGCCTCTGTATTGGGAAATGAGTAGTACTGATGTATTAAATTAAAACATAATTCATAACTTTTTGTATATTATACGTAGGCCTATATTACAATAATAATGTGTGGTTGTCACAGAATCCCAAGTGTGCCTTGGCACACCATTTGGGAAGCACTGCTTGATTAAAAGATCATGTGTGACCAATGGCTTCAAGCGACAATGGCAACTAACCAATAAACAAACAAACCAAAAGACATATGACTTATACTGTAGTATAAGCCAAACGTCCTGAACTGACCATTATGATGCCAGGCCAGCCTTGGCCGTAGCAAACTGGAAAATAATCCATTCATTAGTGTTGGGACTGGGAGAGGTAGGAGACCTGCCGCTAAAACATGTGTACGTACAATAATAACAAAAGATATAAGGCACACAATAAATAATGCAACAGACTCAATCAAAACCATAGCTGAGTGGTTAGTGAGCCCGCCTAGGGAGCCAGAGGCCCTGGTTGCCCCAGGTACGATCCCAGGCCAGGCCAGCAAATGTGTCGATGAAATGAAATTTGTCCCTGAGCAAGACTCTTAACCCCTAATTGCTCACAGGTTCTCATTGGAAACAAGACCGCAAGGACTTTCATGAACGACCTGTTTAAAGGAATTATCCTTATCATTGATGAAATAAAAACTAGTCTCTAATAGTGATTTAAAGGATCAAAGAGATTTAGCTAAATATTCTCAGGTACTGTAGGTGTATTTCAGATCATCTCTGCAAAACTCTTTCTATAAGAGCGAGAATCTAGGAATCTCCAGACCACTATATTGTAAATATGTACATCCAAATTGAATCCCTGCCAAGATCATAGAAACTCTTTGTTGTGTACCGTATGTAGACTTCCTGCTCCTAAATTACTTGATTCTATTTATGGTGAAGTTTGGTTCACAAATCTTGAATGTGGGCTCTGCAATCCTTTTATTGCCTTAAATGTGGTAGAGGTTAACAGTGCGTAGAAGAATAGAATTTGCAATGGAGCCATGAGACACACACATCTTGCTGAAACGGGGCAAACGTTTTCCAAATGCCATTATGCAGGAAAACCATAGCCTCACAGTCCGGCCAGCGCTCCACGCACGCACGCACACACGCACACACAGTCTCAGCAATCAATCAAGTCACTGATCAGTCACACCAGTGATTGCAATTGCAGCCACACCCTAGTATAAAAGAGTCAGTCTGCAGTAGTAAGTGAGGTGCACATCACTCTGGATTTGCTGCAGGTCTGTACATTAGCTTTCAGTGACTTAACCCTACTGCACAGTTCTATTTTCTATTGGAAATCAAATAATATTTTAAGCAAAGCTAACCTAAAAAAAATAAAACAAGTTTTATTTCACCTTTAACAATTCATAGACTTTTACTGCTATAGTAGGCTATCAAGTCAGTTCACCTTTATTTACCCTGGGAAGGTTTGCTGAGAACAAATTATCTTTTCTTGGAACACCCTGCTTCACACAGACACTAGAACAGCAGCTCCTTCCAAGGCAAAATGTTTCTTTGTTAAGCTCCCTTAATAGTACTCTGTAGTGTACCCCATTGTTGTGGGGTACTGTACACCCTACACATTGTGTGGAAATCACAGTGCCTGTTGGTTACATAAGGTATATTCTCCTGTGGCTTATTATGTTTACTTCTACAAATCAGGTTATGCCATGTCTCATATCATAAGTGGTGCTCTGTTACGCACTTTACCCTCATTTCTTTTTTAAATAAAGGGAGCATTTGTTAAATGAGGTGTTGCTTTCCACAGTCACAGCAATTGAAATTTCATTTATTTTAAATGATTTTGTATCAAAACCAACTTCATTATCTATTATAAACCTATTTCGGGATATCTTTTGTGAGCATAACGCCATTTGAGAGCTTGTTCTGTTTGACATAGACAGCTGTGGACAGCTGTATTTTTTTTGCAACCTGTGTTCTTCATGGTTCACAATTTCCTGTTGGAGTTAGGACCTGTACATGTATGTCTCTCAGTTGCAGAGAAAAATGGCACACAGGGGGTTAACATCCTGGAGGTTTTCTAAGTATTTCCTGCTGCGGGTACATATGGAGGGGAAAAAAACCATCAACCTGTGGAAAAAACTCCAAGGCTGTAGTTCGCCTTGGTTTAGCTTGCATGTTTTAGTTATGTTTTCTTGCGATCACTTTTACTGCGAACAGTGGTCACTCACATGCACTAATGACAACCTTTTTGATTTGAGCAGATTTCATGTTATTACTGTGTAGGCTGACTGGGCAGAATATTCTTTCTTTTATTGTGGCTAATACATGTTACTGATATACAGTGTATCTGCCTATTACTTACTTTATGAATTATCTGTTTAACCATTTAAGCCATATACTTCAGCTATTCAAAGATAGCAGAGCTTATTTTGGGAAGATTTTGAAGCATTTTGCCTACAATAATATGCCCAAAATAGGGAGGTGTCAGGGTGAAAGTTGTTAAAACGACTTTTTGTGCAATTGTCATTTTCACGAATAGATGCACAGACTCCCAGGAGGAACTGCAGGAGTTCCAGGAGGGCAGTCGGGAGCTGGAGGCTGAACTGGAGGCCCAGCTGGGGCAGTCGGAGCACCGCCTCAGAGACCTGCTGGTGGAGAACCAGAGGCTGAGGAGCGAGGTGGACAACCTCAAGGTACAGTAACCGAGCCAGGTCTGAGTAGGCAGGTCACGAGTGTGAACTGCTCAAGAGGCATTAAATGTTACACAGATCCGCCAGTAACGACAAATACAGGACAATGACAGACATATAACATCCGTAAAGACATACCCACTATCTAGGAAGCTCAAGAAAATAAAGACAATCTACAAAGTGGCCAATAAAACTAAGGGCAACATTTGCTACACAGCAAAGCAGCAATGTCTGGGAAGTGTCTCCATGGCAATCCTTTTAAAACTCACTAGAGGGATCACAAAAGCCAATTTGAGTTTGGTCTGCAGGTCGTTCCACGACCAGGGCCAAAAATACGCAAGGCTTCTTTTTCCAGCCTCAGATTGTGATGGGGGTACGACATAGCATTTGATCTGAGCTTGAGAGAGTTTAGTTCTCTTCAACTATATGCTCTTCATCCACGGTTTCTCTTAAAACTCACTCACTCACTCGCTCATATATTGTGTACATCACAGGAGAAGTTGGCGCAGCAGTACGCCCAGAGCTACAAGCAGATCAACGTGCTAGAAGATGACCTGGGGCAGACACGTAGCATCAAGGAGCAGCTTCACAAATGCGTCAGAGAGCTGGAGCAGGCCAATGACGACTTGGAGAGAGCTAAGAGGTCAGGGTTCGAGTCCGGCACTCGCACTCTTGCGTTTAAACAGATGCAAGCAGCCGCTTCAAAGGACGTAGAGGCATGCTTATTAAAAGATTAAGTTTACGGTTAAAGTTGCATGTATTGCAACTCTCATTCAGTCCTGTTGTAGGCCTTCATCTCAGCCTATGTACTGTCCAGTGTTAATATTACATCACATTTGTTCATTTCCATAAGACTTTGTGTCTCCACATTGTACTATGAAGTCAGTTGCTCACCCTGTCCTTTACATCCAGGGCTACGATGGTGTCCCTGGAGGACTTCGAGAGTCGTTTGAATCAAGCCATTGAGAGAAATGCGTTCCTTGAGAGCGAACTAGACGAGAAGGAGTCCCTCCTGGTCTCTGTGCAGCGGCTGAAGGATGAAGCGCGAGGTATGACACCACGACAGACACAAAGCATTATATTACTTAGAACTTTACTCTACTGTTCTGTCTTCTATGTTCAATTACTAAAGTGCTGGATGGGGGGGCCCAGTGGGGGGGGGGGGGTATTCTGCAGTTATTTTAACCAAAAAAAATCACTTGCACCCGCTTTAATAATGCATTTTAGCTAAAATCGAAAATGACACAGATACTTTCCCGGTCTTAATGGGTTAACAAAGAAATACCAGTTGTACCCCCTTTAGTTCCTTGGTTCATGTAGTTAAGTGGTGGCATGTCAATGCGTTTCTCCTGCAGACCTGAGACAGGAGCTGGCGGTACGGCAGAGGGCCACAGACAGGATGTCGGCACCCAGCTCACCCACCTTAGACATCGACAAGATGGACTCTGCGGCGCAGGCGTCCTTATCACTGCCTGCCACACCTGTAGGGAAGGGCTTGGAGCACCCCTTCTCTATCAACCCAAAAGGTCTGCATCTCTCTTACCGTTTGTTTGAAGTTGGGACAGGTGGGCCTGTGTCTATTAACCCATTAAGAACTGAGGCTGATTCTGCAAATGCCCTCTAAACCAGTAAATAATTTGTGTTAAAAAAAAAAAAAATTCAAACGCACAGATGTTTTCAAAAATAGCAGATGTACAAACTCGCAGCTTGTATATCTGGTAGCTTGTATATCTGCTATTTTTGAGGGCCAATGTTCTAAATCCTAAGTTTTCTGAAATGCGTATAGCTAAGATCTAAACTGACATGGCTGCTTTCCCTAATGGGTTAATAGAATTTTTTTCGTGATCTATTTGCCGCCTTCTAGCATTGACCAATGGCTGTGGCAGCAACTCTCTCACGCCCTCCGCTAGAATCTCTGCTCTCAACATTGTCGGGGACCTTCTGAGGAAAGTCGGGGTACGTGTCATTCTTCTCAACTGGATGGATTTAATGTACCTGTTTAAACATTTAAATCTCACCAAAGTAAGTTCACATTGTGCTTCGAATTACAAGTAGGATTACGTGTTAGATCATGTCTACATGATGAAACCCACGCTTTATGTTAATGTTTCCTACTTTGTCACCTCACCAGGCATTGGCGTCCAAACTGGCTGCCTGCAGAAACTTTGCCAAAGACCAGACGGCGAGGAAGAATTACAACAACGCAGCCAACGGCGCACTTATCAACAGCAACAAGTTCTCCCACTCGCTACACACCACTTACTTTGACAAAGCGTGAGTCCCTCCCACCCCTGTTTGATTGCCAAAGTCATACATGCAGTAACATGCAATGGTGTAAAGTAACTAAGTACATTTACTAAAGTACTGTACTTAAGAACAATGAGTTTTTTTTTCTTTACTGGAGTATTTTCAATACATTAACTTCCACTTCACTCATCTCAGAGGCAAATATTGTACTTTTACTTGAAACCTTTAGTTACTAGTTACTTTGCAGATATACATTAGTATATTATAGAACAGGCATTAACCACTTAATTAAACCATTTTATACCTAGGTTATTTGAAAATAGCCGATCTACAAGCTCACAACGCGTCCCGAGCTTGTAGATCTGCTATATTCGAACATTTTAGTACTTTTACTTTTGGTACTTAAAGCATATTTTGATGATACTTTTACTTTAACATTTTGAACACAGGCCTTTTACTTGTAACAGTATTTTTATATTGTGGTATTACTACTTTTATTAAGTAAAATGTTTGAGTAATTCTACCACTGGTAACATGTCACCCCCAGAGCAGATGTGGATTGAATACCAACTCGGTCGTATCACTGTTTTCACATGCGTTTCTATGTGTCCTCTTTTCAACCCGTGCATGATGGCAGGACTAAACGGGCTGGACCCCAGCTCACTGACCTCCATGACATCATCCAGAGCCGTGTCTCCACCCAGCATGCTGCCTCTCGGTGTATGAGGTATACCTAAACCCTAGCCCTGGTCCAGAGCGTTATTGAGTTCTCTAACGCCCTGCCAGGCGCTCGGCTCTGCTCATAGACAAGGAATTCCTTGTCTATGAGCAGAGCTGAGCGCCTGGCAGGGCGTTACAGAGAACTCTAACGCTCTCTGGACCAGGGCTAACCTAAACCACAACTAGAACCTCTGAAGGAAGCTCCTCTGCACCCCGCAGAACGAGGGAACATGGGACACTTGAAAGACCATTACAGTGCATACTGTATGTGTGCATCTGAGAGAAAGAGGTGTATGTGGCGCGTGTGTGAGACTTGACTGCACAATATCTTATTGATTTTATTGTATTTATTTTTTTGCAGCTCCATGTGCACCTATAAGCAATTCATGGAAACAAAAGTTTATATTTCCTTTTTTTAATCTCGGATGACCGGCACACTCACCTCCATTCTGATATGTAACTGGTATCAACTATTGATTAGTAATGTGAGTGATTGAGATTGGCTCTGACAACCTTCACTGAATTCCAGTTCTACCGAATTAATGAATCAAATGATAGAACTCTTGTCTTGCCAAGGGACAGGCTGTCAGCTTTGGGTGCTGTATATTTATGGTGCGTCATGGCCTTATTGTGTCATCCTCCAACACTTGTTTGTTGATTAACTTTGTAAACTTTTTCACGTGCATTAGATGTTGACATTCTATTGTCCTGAATTGTCTGCTCCCATTGACAAATCTCTTCAAATGGTTGTCATCCTACCCTTTCACATTTTGGAAGCATCATTTGGAGCTTTTAGTCAAATCTTCTAGTTATTTCACATTATGGGTAATTCCTTTTTGAGCACTACATGAGCCAGTTGCTACAGTAAATTAAATGATGTACATAAGTTTGTAACGATTGTAAACTTTGCCTACCACATTTGTACATACTGACATTTGGCATCAAGGTCTTATTTATTTGAGATTCTGTATGGCATGTTGTAATGCTCTGACTTTTAAAAGCGTACAATTGTTTGTCAAATATGTTTGAATACATAAGATGCAATAAAGGTTGAAAAGAACAGTTTTCCTTAATTCAGGATCAAACAAATGCACCATAAACTCATCGCAAAAAATACTTGATCATTAACCTTAAGAGAATACAGTTTTTCAACATATCTTCAGTATACTCCTTCATGTTACTTTACTAAGTTTGCCAATGCTTTTTGTATCACTGAGGTAACCAATCGAAAGCATATCCTCACTGATTCATGGGTGGTGTGAAAACATCAAAAGGCTACCACTCTGCCCATACCCTAGATGGGGTTGGTGAAAGGGCCTACTCTGTGTGGAGTTTGCATGTTCTCCCCGTGTCTCCTAGGGTAGGTACCCTCACAAAAAAACATGCAGTAATCCTGGTCTCTATCCACAAGTTTCCTAGGCTGTGTGGGCATCACTTCCTGTCGATTTCATGGGATCAAATCGACAGGAAGTGATGCCCACACAGCCTAGGAAAATTGTGGATACTGCCTGCCCCTGGTCAGCCGGGGCGCCTGATGGAGGGGAAAGGAACTGGTTGGAATTGCCAAGTCTGCCTATTATAAGCGACTGTGGCCAAGTTTCTCTGTAAAGTCGCTTGTAAATAATTATTGGTGGTCCTCCCCCAGAAACTGTTTAACATAGTATATGTGTGTATATATATGTGTTCTGGTGAGTTTTGGGAGTTTGATACCAAATCCAGGAGAGAACCAGAAGAAATGACGATCCAGGAGTGTCAGGAGACGTGGTCAAAACTCAGGAGTGTTGGCATCTCTCCTGCATTTAGGGCAGGAGAGATTCTCCCCCCCCCCCCGCCACCCTGTTAACCTATTATTATTAAACATTGATAAACTACATAAACACATTGATGTAAATACATATTTGTCTACAAAAGGCCTGTTGAAGACTCCTAACCTAGTGTAATAATCAAATCTGAAATACATTTTACACCCATATCCTCAGACAGATGTAGTGTCTGCTGATGGACACTAGATGGCGTCCAAACAGCAGTTTTTAGTCTTTTTAGTCAGTCTGTCCAAAAAGAGGGTTAAACACTCAATCAAACACCCGAACACGCATACACGAAACGTCTTTTTAAAAGCTGTTTATTTAAGATGTGACGGATGTCAACAACAATCTGAAGGGAACAACAAACACTTCAGTTAAAATAAGGTGACCTTTATTTAAAATGATTAAGCAACAAAAACAGAACGATTGATGGAGTAATAACCAAGAATTAAACATGACTAAAATACAATAATTTATAGTGTTACACAGATTTGGAGCTTAGAGAAGTGTTATTTGCATTGCCGTATTGTATGACAGTAATTCCACCACACTGCCAGTAAGCTGTTTTGTTTTCACACTGTGTTTTTTGTTTGTTTGCTGTTTTGGTCACTTGTTTGACCTGGACTATGAATACGTCTAAGATGCTGGTTAACTTCCTTTATTTCATTAAATCTTTTCCATATAATCACTTTCGGGCGGAAAACCAAAACCGGGTTACTTTTCAGGAAATGAAAAACAGAACTGCCTTCCAAAAGATCCAATGTACTGTAACAGTAGTTATTATTTAGTCACAAGCTCTTGTAATACTTTTAAATATTCAGAAAACTCACAGACAGACATAACTGCTTTCAACCTGGCCTGCCTATTTTGGCTGTGTCATTATAGGGTGAAAATAGCATTGCAATATACTACAACAAAAATAGGCCATTATTTTATGAAGAAACATAAAAAGATGAAATAAGAAGATACTGTACAATTTCCCCTTCTATATCTAGTTGTGTGCATTTCTGTGTGTGTGTGTTTAGTGGTCTGTCCACCACTCATGTTGTCCCTCCTGCTCTATAAACAACACAAACACCCTGGATGAACTGAAATCTCTCTCTCTCTCTCTCTCTCTCTCTCTCTCTCTCTCTCTCTCTCTCTCTCTCCCCCTCCCTCTCTCCAACACAGCTCTGGGGGAAGACATCGGGTCTGTATGTGTTTTTAGTCTAGTTAAATGCAATGCAAAACATTTTTGAACCCATAATATCTATTTATATTGATATGCCTTATACTGGTGAAAGTGGGCCGGCACGGTCCGGAACGGCGTTCCGGTAAAGGATTAGGTGCCGGAACGCCGTTCCGTTAAGAAAAAGTCGAAGGTAGTTGTGAAAATCCCAAATTAAATAACCTGCCACAGCCCATGGCCATGTTCAAAAAGAAAACATAATCTACTAACGTCAGATTAACATACACAAGCGTTACATTTTCTAATAAAGTGCTTTTGAATTGTCTTCTCCAGCGAAACGAAACTGGGACTGGGATCATCAATTCACTTTGCACCTTGAAGATCCGGTATAAAACGGATACGGAAACGGCCTTTGTCCGTGCCTATGTGTGTGTTTGCAAATTACCGGATAAAGAAGGCAGGCTTTACGACGAATTAAATCCCACCAACGTTCAAAACATGTTTCTGGTTGCCTGACAGACTAGCATAGTTAGTTCTGATTGGTTCAACACGTCTTTTCTGGAAAAAAAAGAAAAGAAAAGAAACGCGAGGGGAGATATACACTGTTTTGATGAAGAATGCAATTTAAAAATAAATGAAGCACAATGCAACGAAAACTAACTGAGATGTTTAAGAGAAAAGAAGACAGAGTTGAAGAAGCTGACAATGTGGTTAAAAACAAAGTTTGTAGAACAACAACGCCCAGGTACAGTGGTGGGAAAAGTACTCAATTACTTAAGTAAAAGTATCAATACTGCAATGTATGTATGTAAAGCACTCTGTTAAAAGTTTGGAATTGAAAATGTACTTGAGTGAAAGTAAAAAAGGTATTGGTATCAAAATGTACTTAAAGTACCAAAAGTAAAACTACTCAAATGTTTGAAAATAGCAGATCTACAAGCTTGTGGAGCTTGTAGATCGGCTATTTTCAAATAGCCTAGGTATAAAATAGGGCTAAAGGGATTAATGTATGATTTATAATGTAATAATGTATATCTGCAAAGTAACTAAAGTTTTCAAATAATTGTAGCGGAGTAAAAGTACAATATTTGCACAACTATTTTCTATGCATGATATCATGTGCTTGTCATTTCTACACCATACCAGGCATTAAGAAATTGATCTTCAGGGATGCATGAATGAGGAAAAAAGGTATACCTATAACTTGTAGGTATAACTGTGGCAAAATCTATGCATTTTACGAGTTTTGGGCCCCCCAAAACATTTTGGACCCCCCCAAAAAAAATCCAAGTACTTTGTACTTATAATATTTTTTGTATTTTTCAAAAAGAACCAGGGGACCCCCTTCGGTCGTCCCTCTCTACCCAGCCCAATGCACCCTGATCCTGGGTACAAGGCTGGGTGGAGGGGACCCCCCTCCGCAGGGACCTGGTGGTACTTTGCACTTAGAAGATTTTTTGGATTGCCTCGGGCGGCGGGCATCTTTATATATTATTATATATTATCATATATTAATATCATAAAGACACAAATATATTATCGCGAAAACATATTATTAAGTTCTGTTAAAACAAAGAAATTATCCATAATTCACTAAATAATCACCATTAAGCCTCTTCAAACTTATTTAATAAAACGTTCTGTTAAAACAAACAAATTGTCCATAATTCACTAAATAATCACCATTAAGCCTCTTCAAACTTATTTAATAAAACGTTCTGTTAAAACAAACAAATTGTCCATAATTCACTAAATAATCACCATTAAGCCTCTTCAAACTTATTTAATAAAACGTTCTGTTAAAACAAACAAATTGTCCATAATTCACTAAATAATCACCATTAAGCCTCTTCAAACTTATTTAATAAAACGTTCTGTTAAAACAAACAAATTGTCCATAATTCACTAAATAATCACCATTAAGCCTCTTCAAACTTATTTAATAAAACGTTCTGTTAAAACAAACAAATTGTCCATAATTCACTAAATAATCACCATTAAGCCTCTTCAAACTTATTTAATAAAACGTTCTGTTAAAACAAACAAATTGTCCATAATTCACTAAATAATCACCATTAAGCCTCTTCAAACTTATTTAATAAAACGTTCTGTTAAAACAAACAAATTGTCCATAATTCACTAAATAATCACCATTAAGCCTCTTCAAACTTATTTAATAAAACGTTCTGTTAAAACAAACAAATTGTCCATAATTCACTAAATAATCACCATTAAGCCTCTTCAAACTTATTTAACAAAACCTTCTGTTAAAACAAACAAATTGTCCATAATTCACTAAATAATCACCATTAAGCCCTTTTCAAACTTATTTAATATATCAATGATATAAATAGGTTACCACTGGAAAAAGACGTTAGTTAGTGTGATTTGTAACAGTGTTCAATAAAGTTTAGAAAAGAAAAAAAGCCACAAGCCAATCACAATGTTATATGTGAATGTAGGAGCCAATTGTCATAGTTTTATTTTGAGTAAATTCATGTTTAAGATTAAGAATACTTTATGCTAAAAAGGTAAAAAAGCTTTTGCTGGTAATCTGATTACATTTGATTGTGCTTCACAAGTATCAGGTGTGTCTACAAAGGTCTAGCTGACCTGTTATTCTGTGTGATGTTTGATTAGGGCCTAATTAGTCTAGTTTGATGCACCTGTGTATAGCTCTGATGATGCCAAGCAGTCTGTTAGTTCAGTTGGAGTCAGACATTGAAGGAAGCAACACAGTTTTTTGACCGTACATTTGACCCTGTAACCTTTTATGTTTTTTCTAAGTAAAACCTTTTCAAGAAAAGTTACTTTGTCTTGTCGTTCGCGTACAACTACTTTTTTGTGTTTTCATGAGGTCTACTCCACCAAGTGGTACATTTATAGAAGATTTAGACGGAGTGCCACTACAGTGAATTTGAATTGTTCAAATTCATATTCATATATAAGAGTGGAGCTCCTGACGTGGAAGTGACCATCTTTGCACAAATATCTGCACACTTGATGTTGTAGTCCTCAACCTGATGTGCTAAGGCTTCCAACATTGATGGGCCATTTTGTGCCCCATACTCTGCGTTGGATACATTTAGGTACAGTCTGGACAAAACGATAACATTAAGTCATTAATACGTAATAGTGATTTGAACTATAAAGTATACACCTTTGCTTGTAAGTAAAATGCAAAACAATATGTAGGCTACAGTAGTACAGTGTAGGATATTGTCTTGGACTTTTTTTTTGTAAGAGTTATTGTCCACTAAATACATTTTTGGTGAACTAATAGCCAGATTTAGATTTCTTTTCTTTTTAATTGGCTGATGGACTATGAAAGCTATATGGTTGGGGCCATAAATAATAATAAAAATAGTTAACTAATACCCTACACTGTTGACCCAAGTTAAAATGCTTTAGCAAAAACATGATTGAACATGATCTTCCTTTAAAAATAAATGTTAGACACCTTTGTACAAAGTTGTGGTCTGGGCAGATATCCCGGTTGGCTGAGACATAGGGGTATACTCTCCATACTGGATTTGGAGATTGTGCTTTAACACACTTAGTGCAGATGTAGCGGAGTGGCCACTGTCAAAAAGTTTTTTGAGAATCTCAATGGCATTATCTCCCACATCTCTGTGTTTGAGGGCCTCCGCAATGAACAAGTTATGGTTGTGCATGTTGTGAATTGTAACTTCAAGGGGGAAGTCTGGCAGGTGTGGGTCTTGACTCCTGTCCACAATATTGTATATTCATATTATGCTAAGTTTGTGCCAACTATCAGTAGAACAATGGTATCATCAACACTGGGTAAGCTTCCATGTATCAAACTCACTTGCTAATTTCCCCATTTGCTCTTTGGCACTTCTTTAGAGTCAAACACATTTTTGCCTCACAGCCTGTGTTTTTAGAAGACCTTCTCAAATTTGCTGTGAGAGACTGATATGAATAAGATGCTGACACCTGTATGTAGCCTAAACAAATATGACATTCAAATTATAGTTATTTGAAGTTTCCTTGAGCTCTGCCAATGTTTTTTTGTCATTTCAAAACAATAAGCCACAATAAAAATATATAAACAAAACTGATTAGTCATTACTTTTGTTTATTACCTTGTACAAAAGACGTTTCCCCTTTGGTGGTTTGGTGAACTCAACCCTCCATGTCACCCCTGACTGCTTGGATGCCTTCATCCACTCTTTTGCTTCGTCCACTGTTTTAATTTGGACTCTGATGAGTGCTTCAAAAGCTGTGTGATCCCTAAAAGCTGATGGTACCTCTTGAAAGTGACACACATGGTACCTGTAGTCAGGGGGTAGGTCACTCTATAAATTGAAGATGGATTTAGATTTAATTAGCATACATTACATAGACAGGTAGGCCTAAAGGCTGGAGCTTCTCAACATTTAAAACAGAAAATTGTGATTAAAAAATCTGGAAAATGGCAAGCTTGGAAATAAGTTATTGTGTCCTTATCATTATAGCCCACGCCCACCTTCAATGTGCCTACGGTATGTTTCAATTATACAGCCATCATCAGCATCAAAGTACTGTAATATTTGATTGATAGGTTTATGCATGATATTTGGTTGATGGGTTTGCTAATGAAGGCTTCATATAGCCCTGCTTATCACATTACCTTCAACTGAGGATAACTATCCAGGGGGCCTGTTCCTCAAAAGGTGAATTAGAGCTAAAGCCTGGCTTTACCACCTATCCTGGCTTAATTTAGCCAGGATTAGAGCTGAGTCGGTTCCTCAAAAGGTGAATTATCTTGAAGATTAGTTTAGCCAGTTCACCCTGGCTAAGTTTAGCCTTATCCGATTCCTCAAAAGAGAATTGAAGCAAGCCTAGCTTAGTTACCATGGCAATTTAGCTGTGAAGTTAGCCTGGTCAGGAGCAGGCTAACAGCCAAGTTTTATTAATCCAGTGCCTTGTTCTTCAAGTTTTGTGAAATAGCTGTTAGTCCAATGACTCCAATCATAAACCAATGAGTTTTTCTACACTTATTCAATTCTTATGCGAAAATCAAAGATCTACAAGCCCGAAATGTTTTTGTCTTATGGCGGCCGGGGGTCCCCGGCCCCCCATGGACCCCCACCCCCGTGGACCCCCGCCATCGTGGACCCCCGGACCCCCGTGTACCCCCGGCCCCCTGTGTACCTCCGGACCCCCGTGGACCCCCGGACCCCCATGGACCTCCGGACCCCCGTGGACCCCCATGGACCCCCGGACCCCCATGGACCTCCGGACCCCCGTGGACCCCCGGACCCCCATGGACCTCCGGACTCCCGTGGACCCCCGGACCCCCATGGACCTCCGGACCCCCGTGGACCCCCGCCCCCGTGGACCCCCGTATACCCCAGACCTCTGTTGGGGGTCAACGGGGGTCCGTGGACCGTGGACCCCCGGCCGCCAAAAGGCAAGCTTTTCCCTTGTAGATCTTCGATTTTAGAAATTTGAAATTAGAAAATTATTCTAAGTGTTTATAATTATAATTCCAACATTCACTTAAACTCCTTATGTTTAAACCTAACTGAATTATATATTTATGGATTTGTATATAAATTAATTGCATATTTTTTGACAGCATTTAATTTGTCGGCAATACTTTGCCACGCTTTCTCCCTGGATCTATATTTATTGCGGCCGTGTTTCCTTTCTTGCTTATTATAAATTTTACTTCCTTGTAAGATTCCATGAGCTGCTGCAGTGCTGCTGTTCAGCCACAGAGAAGAACGCCGCTCTGGTTTTGGGCTCCATGATTGGTCAAGTTCAAGGATTCTGCTATCGACTTTCATGGTCTTTTATAGAAATAAGTGAAGCCTGGCTTCATTATCCTGGCTCGACACAGCCTGGCTTGACAAGGCCTAGCTCGACGAAGTCGCTCCTTTTCAGCCTGGCTTGGCGTTCCAGGAACCGAATAAACCAGGCTATACGGACCCGACTTTGTCAAGCCTGGATTTGACTTAAATCCAGGCTTATTTAATTCACCTTTCGAGGAACAGGCCCCAGGTTCTCCCCTATTTCTCCTGAGCACATCATTCTGAAATAATTACAACAAGCAAGCATCACAGCCAGGCAACTCTTATTCAAAATAAACCAGTTGACACGCTTGGAGATGTCTGGTGTGGTATTTTACCGTGCTTTTTTTGCATTAGGGGCAAAGGCAGCTCCATCATTGCTGACAGGGTCCACTGACAGCCTGCAAATAGTAGGCCATTATAGAAAAAATATGTAAGGAAGTGCAGTTCAACATTTGTTGCCTAAAGTAGACTATTAAAGTCCAGCATTAGCCTACCTATTACCATAATATCCTTGAAAACAAACTAATAACCTACCCAACAGAGGATGCTGCAGCTACATAGTTGTGATCTGTCATCACAGCGAGCGTCTCAGTTAATGATCTTAGTTGTATATTGGTTATTGATGACAAATGACAAAAGGATGATATTATTATATCAAATTAGCGCCTTTCGCGTTTCTTGTGAATTTATCATATTGTTTTACAGTGGAACGATACTATAAGTTAACTGCTTCACCTGCATGAATAGGCTATTGTAATGGTTAGATTTCACCCCAGATTAACATTTATTAACGCAACCCATTTTTACAATGCATTGTAACACAATCTGCTTATAGCACTGTATAATTATAGTTATAAGAAATACTTTAAATAAAACTAGTAAAATAAATAGCATTAAATTATGCAGGAACTATGTTCTGCTACACCTTATAATCACACTTTAATGCATTAATTTATAGCGGTGATTATAATATCCTTCCTACATTATAAAATTATTGTAGGCTAGAATGCTTTAAAATGTGTTATGATTATTTCTATAAAGATCGTGACACTACAGTTCTTATAACGGTATTTATAGTCGCACACACACACACACACACACACACACACACACACACACACACACACACACACACACACACACACACACACACCCGACGTGGCGAGATTAGCAATCAAATAATCATATAATATGTTAAATAATAACATATTCTATGATTACATGTTTACGTTAGTTTAATAGTATATTAAAACTTAATGAAACGGCACTTTAATAGCAGGAAATTTTATTATTATTATTATTATTATTATTTATGCGGCTGTCGGCCATGACAGTTTTTGAACGCCAATCAGAATCCACTAACAACTGACGTAGGAGGAAGAGAAATGAAGGGGCGGCGCTTCCGTCTAAAGTCCCTTGCAAATCGCTTGGACGCCGAACAGATACTGCAGACCGAGCACATCAGACCGAGCACATCGAGCACATCGTGTACTGCAAGGAAGAGCACCAACAGGTAACGTTGCACACAGCAAGCAACAAGGCTTCGAGAAGGAAAAGGAGGGGAAGCAGGCCGAGATGGAGGCTGAGAAGAGGAAGGAGAAGAGGAAAAAGCAGAGGAAGGAGAGAGAGAAGAAGGAGAGAGATGAAGAAGGCCGAGAAGAAGAGGCGGCAGAATGCAAAAAAGACGGTGAAAATTCCCTCTACAATCACAGCAGACGTGCGAGGGGCAAGGCAAATTTTTCAGTTTTACCCTCCAAAAGAAGGAGCTATACCCCTCCATAACATACTGCAAAGAGTGCGGACCCAAGCTGAGTTGGATGATGTAAAGAGTAAAATAATAGAAGAAAAAGAACGCGTTCAGAGGCAGGAAAGGCGGGAACAACTAGAGCGGGAAGAAAAAGAGCGTCTTGAGAAGGAACAACAAGAGCGGGAACAACAAGAGCTTCTTGAGAAGGAGAAGCAAGACGAAGGCAACAGCGACGAGGACTACAACGAGTACAACGACGACGAGAACGAGTACAACGACGACGAGAACGAGTACAACGACGAGAACGAGTACAACGCGAAACGGCACTTTAATAGCAGGAAAATGTATTATTATTATTATTATTATTATTTATGCGGCTGTCGGCCATGACAGTTTTTGAACGCCAATCAGAATCCACTAACAACTGACGTAGGAGGAAGAGAAATGAAGGGGCGGCGCTTCCGTCTAAAGTCCCTTGCAAATCGCTTGGACGCCGAACAGATACTGCAGACCGAGCACATCAGACCGAGCACATCGAGCACATCGTGTACTGCAAGGAAGAGCACCAACAGGTAACGTTGCACACAGCAAGCAACAAGGCTTCGAGAAGGAAAAGGAGGGGAAGCAGGCCGAGATGGAGGCTGAGAATAGGAAGGAGAAGAGGAAAAAGCAGAGGAAGGAGAGAGAGAAGAAGGAGAGAGAGATGAAGAAGGCCGAGAAGAAGAGGCGGCAGAATGCAAAAAAGACGGTGAAAATTCCCTCTACAATCACAGCAGACGTGCGAGGGGCAAGGCAAATTTTTCAGTTTTACCCTCCAAAAGAAGGAGCTATACCCCTCCATAACATACTGCAAAGAGTGCGGACCCAAGCTGAGTTGGATGATGTAAAGAGTAAAATAATAGAAGAAAAAGAACGCGTTCAGAGGCAGGAAAGGCGGGAACAACTAGAGTGGGAAGAAAAAGAGCGTCTTGAGAAGGAACAACAAGAGCAGGAACAACAAGAGCTTCTTGAGAAGGAGAAGCAAGACGAAGGCAACAGCGACGAGGACTACAACGAGTACAACGACGACGAGAATGAGTACAACGACGACGAGAACGAGTACAACGACGACAACTACAACGACAATATGAATGAGGAGGTTCAGCTCGAGTTGGCCATGAGACGCAGCATGGAAGAGCACCAACAGGTAACGTCGCACCCTGGGGTCAATGAAGGTTGTAATGCCTGATTTATACTTGGTTGTGCAAATTGGTTGTGAAAATAGCTGATCTACAAGTTCAGGGAGAGAGAGAGAGAGAGAGAGAGAGAGAGAGAGAGAGAGAGAGAGAGAGAGAGAGAGAGAGAGAGAGAGAGAGAACGACGACAACGACAATATGAAGGTAAGTCAAACGTGCAGCGCTTTAATAGCGTTCATTTATATTTATTTATGTATGGTTGGACATAAGGCAGCGCCGACTGCAGTCGGTGCTTTCTGAGAGAATGTGACAGCCAGGCGCGTATGGTGGGTTCTAACGTGGACCGGGCAAGATTCTTAATGACTCCCCCCTTCCCCCCGGCCCCCCACCCACTGCGTCGCGGGCAGCGATTTTTTTGCTTAATTAATTCATTAAATGACCATAAAACAACATTAACAACACTCTGTGTTCCATCCTCAAATGTTTTACTTAAGTAAAAGTATCAAGGGTTAGAAAACTTTTTTTTCACATTTGAAAACTTGTGAAATGGGACCTTCTGCATAATGAGTAGCCTACTTTTACCTTTGGTACTTTAAATACATTTTGATACCAAAACTTTTCTACTTTTACTCAAGTACATTTTGAATACCTTACTTTTACTTGTAACAGAGTATTTTTACATCGCAGAATTGATACTTTTGTTTAAGTAAAACATTTGAGTACTTTTTCCACCACTGGTATTCAGTGCATGCAGTGACTGTTAGTGCACACAGGACGAGGGAGTCGAGGGACACAGCATAGCGACCCTTCATTTCAATAAGGGCAGACGGCAGAGCCAAAACCTGCAGAACATGTTTAGCACAGCCACAGAGATCACGACTTGTTTATTAGAGGCAATTAGCATGTCTGGCTGGGGCCGCTTGACAATGGGAACGGTGGGGTGGGCGGAGGCTGCGGAGCTACTGCGCCGGTAGAGGAAAAAAAAGACGATTTAAAAAAATATATATATATAAAAAAAATAGGGGAGCAGAGTTTTCCAGACCGGGCCATGGCCCCATTGGCCTCTATGACGGTACGCCCTTGGTGACAGCTGATTGTGTGTGTGTGTGTGTGTGTGTGAGAGAGACGTGTGTGTGGTGCAGAGGACTTATAATGATGATAGCACTTTCCCCGTGACAACGGCTCTAATAATAATAGGCCACAAAAATAATGTATTAGTGTCAATTTTATATGTTCCAACTCCTGTTCCATGTCTTCTCATTTCTTTGTTTCACCACTTCCAATTTCACTTATTTATCATGGGTGTGTTTGGAAATACAGCACTGAATGCACTGGCCGATACAAACTAATATGTTCCGGTGCGCAATTTCCGAACGCACCCCATGTGTCCTGTACGAGTTATCTCTCCTGATTGGATAAAATTGGTATCACAACCTGAAAATATGGAACTATGGCAATGATTTTTATCGGGAATATAGAGCAATTTAAAATGTATTTTAACCAAAATATATCACTTTAAGCCCCTTAAGCTCAATGTTGATGGTTTGCAATTTCCTTCACTGATCAATGTCCTTACAGCCACCGGTGCAACCACCCTCTGAAATGGATGAGGAGGTTCAGCTCAAGTTGGCCATGAGACGCAGCATGGAAGAGCACCAACAGGTAACGTCGCACCCTGGGGTCAATGAAGGTTGTAATGCCTGATTTATACTTGGTTGTGCAAATTGGTTGTGAAAATAGCTGATCTACAAGTTGAGAGAGAGAGAGAGAGAGAGAGAGAGAGAGAGAGAGAGAGAGAGAGAGAGAGAGAGAGATATTGCCCAGTCACTGGCTGCAAACAAGCCTTATGTTAGCATTCTGTACTGTTATTTTTTGATGTGACGTAGTAGTTGGACTAATTCCGTTACTTCCAGACGGAGAAGCGAGACAAAGAAGAAGACTACAGCGTCGAGGAGAGAGAGAGGAGAGAGAGAGAGCGGCAGCGTTGGCGGGAACAGGACGCGCGGGAACGACAAGAGCGTCTTGAGAAGAAGAAGCCAGACAATTGGGTGCAGCGTTTGCGGGAACAAGGAGAGCGTCTTGAGAAGGAACAAGGAGAGCGTCTTAAGGAGAAGCGAGACGAAGAAGACAACAAGGACGACGGCGACAACGAGTACTACGGCGACGATATGAAGGTAAGTCAAACGTGCAGCGCTTTAATAGCGTTCATTTATATTTATTTATGTATGGTTGGACATAAGGCAGCGCCGACTGCAGTCGGTGCTTTCTGAGAGAATGTGTGACAGCTGATTGTGTGTGTGTGGTGCAGAGGACTTATAATGATGATAGCACTTTCCCCGTGACAACGGCTCATTGTTTAGGAAACAGACAAGTCCACGGCGGATACACACGAGTCCACGGAGGATACAGACGAGTCAGATGGAGACGCAAGAAAATTGATCGTGACAAACCTTCCATACTCCGCCAAATTTGACAAACTCAAGGAGAACTTTCCTGATGCATTGAACATCAGGCTTCCTACTGGCCCGAACGGTTCAAACAAAGTGTAAGAACCAGCGGCCGGACGCTAAGATTATTTTTCAAGATTGTGCTGAAATCGGAGAATTACAGTCTATTCAACTTTTATATGACAAAACATTTTGTTGTCTGAAGGTGAATGCTACAGAGAAGAATTTAGTGATGTCCCCTCCATTTCAGTGCTCATGTTTGTAATGTACGGAGGTAGATCAAAGCCAGTGCTATGTCTTCGGTACCGGTGTGTTATCGTCTGCCGGTTCTATCCTCAATCGCTGGCACTTCCTCAACTTGATTCCTACCCGGGTTGGCAATGTATGCAGTTGTGGGGGAAGATTTTGTCAAGCTTAAAGTGGATGTAGTGGCCTACGTATGTCTGCCATGCAGCACAAAGTCTCCCATAATTTATTTAACATTTCTATTAAATGTACCAGTTTTTTTATAGGATTTATTTGTCACGGCTGCCCTTTACTCAGTTTCAATCTTTTGTCTTGTTTTCCTGTGCAGCTTTGCCTTTGTGGAATTTAAGAGTGCCAAGAAGGCCAAGAAAATGCTCGCGTTCAGCGGCGGGAATGGCGGGAACAACAAGAGCGGGAACAACAAGAGCGTCTTGAGAAGGAGAAGCGAGACAAAGACGAAGACAACAGCGACGAGGACGACGTCCCCTACGACAACAAGTACTACGACAACGACGACGACTACGACGACGATATGAAGGTAAGTCAAACGTGCAGCGCTTTAATAGCGTTCATTTATATTTATTTATGTATGGTTGGACATAAGGCACATGGGTGCGTTTGGAAATACAGCACTGAATGCACTGGCCAATACAAACTAATATGTTCCGGTGTGCAATTTCCGAACGCACCCCATGTGTCCTGTACGAGTTATCTCTCCTGATTGGATAAAATTGGTATCACAACCTGAAAATATGGAACTATGGCAATGATTTTTATCGGGAATATAGAGCAATTTAAAATGTATTTTAACCAAAATATATCACTTTAAGCCCCTTAAGCTCAATGTTGATGGTTTGCAATTTCCTTCACTGATCAATGTCCTTACAGCCACCGGCGCAACCACCCTCTGAAATGGATGAGGATGTTCAGCTCAAGTTGGCCATGAGACGCAGCATGGAAGAGCACCAACAGGTAACGTCGCACCCTGGGGTCAATGAAGGTTATAATGCCTGATTTATACTTGGTTGTGCAAATTGGTTGTGAAAATAGCTGATGATGAGATATTGCCCAGTCACTGGCTGCAAACAAGCCTTATGTTAGCATTCTGTACTGTTATTTTTTGATGTGACGCATTAGTTGGACTAATTCCGTTACTTCCAGACGGAGAAGCGAGACAAAGAAGAAGACTACAGCGTCGAGGAGAGAGAGAGGAGAGAGAGAGAGCGGCAGCGTTGGCGGGAACAGGACGCGCGGGAACGACAAGCGCGTCTTGAGAAGAATAAGCCAGACAATTGGGTGCAGCGTTTGCGGGAACAAGGAGAGCGTCTTGAGAAGGAACAAGGAGAGCGTCTTAAGGAGAAGCGAGACGAAGAAGACAACAAGGACGACGACGACAACTACGGCGACGATATGAAGGTAAGTCAAACGTGCAGCGCTTTAATAGCGTTCATTTATATTTATTTATGTATGGTTGGACATAAGGCAGCGCCGACTGCAGTCGGTGCTTTCTGAGAGAATGTGACAGCTGATTGTGTGTGTGTGTGTGTGAGAGAGAGAGACGTGTGTGTGGTGCAGAGGACTTATAATGATGATAGCACTTTCCCCGTGACAACGGCTCATTGTTTAGGAAACAGACAAGTCCACGGCGGATACACACGAGTCCACGGAGGATACAGACGAGTCAGATGGAGACGCAAGAAAATTGATCGTGACAAACCTTCCATACTCCGCCAAATTTGACAAACTCAAGGAGAACTTTCCTGATGCATTGAACATCAGGCTTCCTACTGGCCCGAACGGTTCAAACAAAGTGTAAGAACCAGCGGCCGGACGCTAAGATTATTTTTCAAGATTGTGCTGAAATCGGAGAATTACAGTCTATTCAACTTTTATATGACAAAACATTTTGTTGTCTGAAGGTGAATGCTACAGAGAAGAATTTAGTGATGTCCCCTCCATTTCAGTGCTCATGTTTGTAATGTACGGAGGTAGATCAAAGCCAGTGCTATGTCTTCGGTACCGGTGTGTTATCGTCTGCCGGTTCTATCCTCAATCGCTGGCACTTCCTCAACTTGATTCCTACCCGGGTTGGCAATGTATGCAGTTGTGGGGGAAGATTTTGTCAAGCTTAAAGTGGATGTAGTGGCCTACGTATGTCTGCCATGCAGCACAAAGTCTCCCATAATTTATTTAACATTTCTATTAAATGTACCAGTTTTTTTATAGGATGAAGAGGAGGCGGAGGTCGCGGAGGTTACCGTGGAGGTGGACGTGGCTTTGGAAGAAGATGAATAGGTAAGAAGATGAATTGTGTCATCAGGTTTATATAAGACAGGTTATTTAGACAGATGCTAGGCTCATTATTTCGATAGTTGTTAAGATTGATGCTAGGTTCTTGGTTTACTCGTGACTGTGCACCCCCTGTTTTTGCAGTGAATGCAGGTGTGCCTTGAGATTTTTACTTAAACATTGGTGTACCTTATGCACAACAAAGTTGTGCTAATCAGCTCGACCGGGCTGATCACAAGCACAGGACTTGCACTGACAGTAGCAGTATGTTTAGACGAGCTAAAGCTGTTCTATTGTTGTTCCGCTCACATTTGAAGCCCTTTCCCTTTACTTTGAGTGAATCTATTCATGAGCCCACCCTGCTCCCTATTTTAGTTGGGGGGGATTACAACTAGCTGCATGTGCAGAATGTTTTAGTTGTTGTGATTTGGTGGCCACAGTGAGGGGTTTTGTGGCGTTCTTTTTTTTGGGTTGATTTTGTGGTCTAGTTTTGTGAGATCTTCATTTTTGTTCCCTTTCAGGTGACCGAACGATGGGAGTCCCTGTTAGAAGAAGATGACCTGGAGACGACACACACGCACACGCACACACACACACGTTCATATTACCTTGTTAATGTCTTTATGTTATGTTCATCATATATCTCCATCAAAGTTCAGGGCGTGTGTCATAGAGTGAATAATGCCATTTAGTTTGAGTCACAGAATGCACAGGGCCAATGGTTAAGCAGCCTGACTATGGTTTACTTTATATTGTGAGTTTTATAGTTTGCTGTGATTTCGATTATGCTTGCTGTGTTTTATTGATTACTGTGTGTTATATTTGACGTGATGGACAATGAACTTGTATGCCACAGTATTGTTCACCTGTCAGGTGCTGTGACAGAGGCGTGTGCATCAGACAGACTGATATCAAGGCATTCATTATTCAGGAAAACTCCACGCCCATATAAAAGGGACACCAGGTTCCTACCTCGGGCTCTCTCTCTCTCTCGCCACCCAGACAGTTGCCTGCTGCCGCTGTTGCCGTCGGGTCACGCCAGACCAGACCTCCTCTTCTCTCCCTACATGTTGTAGGCAAGATCTCCTCTTCTCTCCACGCTGTGCCCGTGGACCAGACCTCAGGCTCTTCTCCTCACCACACCGTGGGTCGGATCTCCGCAACGCTGAATCGCCTCCTCCCTCCACATCGCTGAGGATCCGATCTCTGCAGTGTCAACGCTCTCTAACGTCCAGCTAAAGGAAAGTAACCATTACCCTCCCTGGCGTATGTGTTAAGGCTCTTTATGAGCGTGATTGTGGAGAGTAATTCGAGTCCTCCTGTTTCCCTGTGTCGAGGCGCTGGAGCCAGACGGGTGACGTGACGACGGCAGAGCAGCAGTGGCAGAGATTATTGATGTGCTTCTAATACTCCTCTTAAAGGAAAGTGATCACGCTTTTTACTCTTATGTACCTGTAAACAAGATGTACAACCTTGAACCTTGAACCTTAAGCTACTAATACAGACTGAAGTAATTAAAGCGGGTCATGTTTGCATGTTTGGAATTGTAACAGCTGAAATCAATAATATATCAGTATTCTGATATTAACATGTGGGCCGCATTAAGTGAAGGTGGGGGCCGCATGTGGCCCCCGGGCCGCCAGTTGCCCAGGTATGATGTATGATGTAGCCTAACTAGTTGCCTTCTTACTCCGTTCAGTCCTCCTCCATTCCCGTAGGAAATGTGGGGGTGGCTGTTGTGGAAACTCTCACCTCAAATGGTTTGTTTTGATAGGTTGCCATAATTAAGTTTGAGTGAATCCTGGTTATCACGGCTATTGCTGTTGTGGGTCCACATCACAGACACCATATTTGGGTATGAATGACCACCCAGAACCCCTTATATGGAGATGACTGTCACATCTAAGTCTGACATCCTGGACTCTAATTTGGACATGGCTGACCTTGGGAATCCATGTATGAATATGGACGACGCATCATGACATCATGTCAGGATGACCTCATCAGTCTGACCAATGGTAGAAAAGGAGAAACAGAAAGCAGAATTCAACGTGCTTGCATTCTCCATCCATCTCTAAACAGAATTGGGTACTGTTTACAGATATTGTCAAGACTTTATCATCAGGTTTCATCAACTTAAGGATCAATCTTGACTCGACACCTTTACCTGGTTCTTCTTGACAGAGCTGCCTTTGAAGCTCATTTTGTCAGACATCTCGGTTCAAGTCCCAAGTTACATTTGAGGAATCTAATTTGATCCCTGGAGGAGCTGTTGTGAGAAATGTTCTGCTGGACGCTGCATCTGAACGGAGGACCTAATAAAGGCGGTCGAGTTGCTGTTGCCGTAGGAGACGAAGTCTACACATTTGGAGGGGTCAGGAACAATCCGATTGATGTTCACGTCTTCAACACAGTGTCTTTACGCTGGAGGAAGTTGACCCCAGTGACAACTGGAAGAGAGTGTCACCTTGTGGTTCCATCCTATAGCCGCTACCACACAGCTGTGCTGATAGAAGATATCATCTACATTTGGGGGGGTTATACATATGAAACAGGGGAGTACTGCAATGTGCTTTATGCATTTGATGTTGACACCCACAGATGGTTCAAGCCCAAGGTTTCTGGAACTGTTCCAGAGGGGAGGGAGGAGCACTCAGCCTGTGTCTTTCGGAAGGTCATGTATGTCTATGGAGGATACAGATTGAGGACTGGACACTATAAGGACATGTACAAGATGGACACCACCACAATGGTCTGGTCTTTAATTAATACCGGAGGCACTCCACCACCTGCTTCATACAGTCACTCTGCCACCATCATCGGGACAAAGATGTTTGTATTTGGGAGCGGAGCCGGCTACAACAACAACATCGTCAGAGTGTTTGACACAGAGACCAACTATTGTCTGAACACACCTTCTGCACAGCTTCTTCCAGAAGGACGCTGGTATCATTCAGCCTTTACCTACAATGGAGAGTTGTACATATTTGGAGGTATAAACAACACTCTTACCACCCTCAATGATCTGTGGAAATTCAGTCCAGAGACCTTCTCCTGGAAGAAGGTTGAGCCCAAAGGGAAAGGACCGTGTGGGATTAATAGGATGTGCTGTTGCATTGTGGGAGATCGAATCATCCTCTTTGGAGGATACAACACACCTGATGACCTGTACATCTTGGAATTAAGTCCTAGTCTCAAGACATTATGCAAACTAGCAGCTATTCAGTACGATCTGGACCAATCAGATCTCCCACACAACATCAGGTGGGACCTGGCAGCCATCAGGGGCGGATTAACCCTTCGTGGTGCCCAGTGCTACGACCCGTTTCGATGACCCCCGGACGCTTATCACAGTTCTACAGCTTCTTCCGCAGCCATTATTTCAAAATGTTTGCACTTTTTCACCGATAGTACAGTTTGGTGCCCCCTCCCCCCTGCAGCACTTAAAGTACTTGCATTAATCCGCTACTGGCAGCCATGACTAACAATAGAAAAGAAGGTGGGGTCCAATAAGGGTGTGGCCTCAAGTGAATCTCAGACTTCAGTCACTACGATGTATCTCTGCACCGGCTACGAATGCTATCAATGCATTGAATGGGAGAATATCACGTTTTATCAGACCATTGAATGGGCGAGTAGGTGACATACTGATCTACCCGAGATTTATCGCGGGTTAATGCAAGGCTTTTCAACTGCTGGTTCATGGACCACCGGTGGTCCGTGGAGGCATTGCATGTGGTCCCTGACCATGCATTCACTATAGGAAATGGACCGCTAGGTCTTAAAGGACTAGTTCACCTTAAAATTACTTTATTTTCTATCAATTACACAGTTTAGTTTAGTTTATTTTGATCCACATCAACAATTACACCAAACATACCACACTATAATCCAATGGTTCATGTTGATTGATCAAAAAGGCATAGGCTGAAGCTCAAAGCTTATTTGTGCCTATCCTTCCTTCATGTTGTTTTAACCTAGATACATCATTTATAAAGTTCATATTGTATGAACACTCAAAGTTTTTCGTAATTATATTCAAGATGTTACATTGATCGTAGTAATCGAACACTCGAAAGTATACAATATATACACCCATGTCTTTGTTCTTATACACATATATACACCTGAATGCGTGCATATACTGATATACACCCATTCAAATATCATACCGTTATATACAAACAACACTACCACATCACACCATACCCCTCAATCCATCAATTTCCTAGTTATTACGCATATACATGTCAGTATCTCACCACAACATTCCAACATATTATGTTACTATGCTTTACTGAGCAGGCAACACGCCCTAATCGTTATATATACACATATAACATATGTACACACATACCTACACATACATACATACACATACACACACACACACAACAACGGAATCCGTTACACCCCATACAATTATTATAATTATGTACTGTATGAACACGACCATGAAGCCTTGAATTCATTGAAATCTTTTAGTTTTTGTCTCATTCCTGAGCCATCCGTCGCTTATTTGACCCGCTATACTCTTTCTATTCTTGAATTTCAGAGGTGGAAGAAGTACTCCACCCCAATACTTGTCAAGTCAAAATGTTACTCAAGTAAGAGTAAAAAAGTAATTGCTTTTAAATATACTTAAGTATTCAAAAGTACATGCTTTTAAAAATACTTAAATTACAAGTAAAAGTACATTAAAAATACTTAAAATACTAAGTAAAATACTAAGTAAAAGTAAACAGAAGCCAGAAATACGGCTAGTGTGAGAGCAGAAGTGTGGCCAATTGCATTTTAGGGAAGAAAAAAAAATAGCCAACCTAAAAGTACTCAGTACTTTACAGCCTTCCTAGTAATTGAGTAAAAGTTAAATATTTGTCTTGGAAATGCACTCAAGTAAGAGTAATAAGTATTTAAAAAATCTAATACTCAAGTAAAGTACAGATCCTCAGAATCTGTACTTAGTACAGTAGGCCTACTCAAGTACATTTACTCTGTTACAGTCAACCACTGCTGCAGGCTCCACTTCCGGCTTGCTTGAATGGCCCTCAAATCTCTTGTACACACTGCTGCCAGTAGGTCAACCAAGTGCCTTTGATATATTTTTAAATATAAAACATTATAATGTAAATCTAATGGATCAGGCTGAAACCTTGTCCATGGAGTCATACATCATAGATGCGTCAGGAGGTAGCGGCGATCAGTAATTAACTGCGGGCGTTCAGAAAGAAAGTCAATGCGGGAACGTGCGGGAGTACGTGGTCAAAAAACCAACGGGAGCAGACGGGAGCGGGATTAAGAAAATACTCCCGTGCAGGGCTCTACATGGAAGTCCCAGATCCTCGTGAAGCCTCGTCTTTATTAGACCTTAGTCTTTGTAACTCAGTGATTCTCAGCCTTTTTCATTTGAAGGACCCCCAGTTTTATATGTTTTAGGCCAGAGGCCAGCTTCTGAGTTGTAAATTGAGTCTATATAGGAAGTGACAGTTCATATGAATGGCCTGTAGTTTCGCTGTTTTACCCCTGCTGGTGTCAGAAAGAATTATTCTCTATTCAAGCGGATGGGTTTTTGCCAAACTTTAAACTTGATCTTATTACCTTAATAAACATTGTCATAAATACTATATGCTTCCAGTCGCTAGTGTAAAGTCTTCTTTCAATCACCATGATATGTGTTTTGGTAAATTATGGTCCCATTTATTTTAAAATTGATGATAAAGTAGGGTATGCTGTAGGAGGGGCGTGGCTACCTTGTGATGATTTGATTGACACGCTACACAACCAATAGCATTAAATCCCCACCCCCGCTCTGGTCCCAACCAATAGCATTAATTTCCGTGCTCCGATTTTAATTGCTGAAAAAATAATGTAGAGTCTATGGGCGTATCTTTGTCCATCATTTTTTACTGTCTATGGTTTTAGGCCATTTATCTCTGTTACCCCAATCTACACTGTAACATCCTGTTTGCTTTGTTTATTTTTTCTCAGAGAGAACAACATTTCAACCAAATGTACCCGTAAGGGTCCATTTGGTTCCCTTTGTACACTCTCAGAGTTAGATTGTTGTTGTTGGTTGGTGGTTGAGCTTTGAGAAACAGTGTTCTAACTGTCACCTCAGGGCCTTATTGTTTCATACTAGAAGTTCTGCCCGCTACGCGGGCAGAATTCTAGTACCCCCCCCCTAACCCCGCCAAAGAAAATGATGTTTGGGGGTAAAAAATCATGGGATAAAAAAAAAAACCCAGAGGGTTTATGTCGCGCTGTTTAGCTGACTATTCTCTCTCTCCCACCCTCCCTCTCTCTCCCTGTGTGTGTGTGTGTGTGTGTGTGTGGGTGGTGGGGGTGGGGCGGGGGGGACAGCCATGACGCAACGGGACTTTTGAGATGGCTATTGGCAAAATAGGTTGACTTATTCGGATACATGCGTGTGACTGTTCGCCCCTGACGGTTCTCTGAATTTTTATTTTTAAATAGGCTCTGTCATGATTAATTGACCACACATATGAAGTGAAGCAACTAAATTCTATCCAAACGATATGTTATAAGTGAATTCCGTGCCTCAAAGCAGTAGTTTGAGAGCGTTTAACCCTTTCACGCATAACGGTCACTACAGTGGACAGCTATTAAAATGTCATTTTCTATTATAAGAATAGGTTTTGATGTCAGAGTTGCATACTAGCCTATACAGGGGACGCTAGAGCATCACCTCAATACTGCCATCCAGTGGCCAGGTGTTGTAACTGCAACATAATTTTTTCAACATCCAAGATGGCTGACAGAAATGTAAACAAGCCCAACAGCTCAGGAATATCTATCCATTCCTTCTAAAGTAGGAGACCCCTGCAGGTAAAAAAAATATTATTACATCAAGTAACATCTAATAAGCACTATAGTTGTGAAAAATTCCAAGTATTGATTTTATATTGGGAGGAAATTATGATTGATCATCTGTCCACTAAATTGGACTGCATGCATCACTGGCTCTATTTCAACTACAATTCATACTTTTGCTGCCACAGTTTGCTCTTGAAAATGCTTCATCTGCAGTTACCTTTCTGGATATAAATCAATGTATTCATGTTATTAGAAAGTAACCTGCATTGTTTGTATCAAAAATAATATTTTATGCATATTTTTTTACATTATGGGAGTACATTTGTGTCTATTTATATTTTGTAGAGGTCATGTGCAGCTCATTATAGACCTAGGCCTACAGGATAGTGGAGTAACTATTATATGACTAAAGTGAGGATGATGATAGTGGCCAGTGGTGATCAATGGCTGCCAGAAAAAGAAGGATAAGCAAATATGATTAGCAGTGACAGTGAAGCTGTATGATGATGATGATAATAATAATAATAATAATGGTAATAATAATAATAATAATAATAATAATAATAACCTATTTGAACCTACAAGGGAAATTCAGTTTTGACCCAAGTGGTCAGACTTCAGCAAAAACCTAACTGTGTGATGGGTGATGGTTGATTGAAGTAGTCTCACCTGGCCTGAGTCAAACTAATTGGACTCACAGTGCCCAACTCTGAGTTCAATTAGTCCAATTAGTTTGACTCAGGCCAGGTCAGCCATCCCCCATCCCACACAAACAAAAACAATCCCCATGGAGCTATTTGAATTGATTACAGTTTGTAATAAAAACTGTTGCAGTAGGTTATCAGCAGTCATTACTGTTGGAACACATAACATGTTGCCTATCCAATCATTTTGGCATATAATCCTTTTTGCTAAAATGCACAGAGAAATAAATAGGTGTGTGTGTGTGTGTGTGTGTGTGTGTGTGTGTGTGTGTGTGTGTGTGTGTGTGTGTGTGTGTGTGTGTGTGTGTGTGTGTGTGTGTGTGTGTGTGTGTATTTTTTGCATCATCAGGCTATTATTGTGGGTAGCCTACTTGTGTTGTTTTGGAGTGGAGCTCTTGCTATAACAAAGTATAGGCATATAGTAGTGTCATTACTGTAACCTGGTATCTGGAATGTGATGCTGTTGCTGCAGGGTGAACTATATAGGTAGCTTATAGTATAATAGATTTCTTAGCCCCCCACCCAAAATCACCACCAACCGCCACCATTATTTTGATGAACATTTTCTACAAAAATAACAGAGGACATTGTGAGTAACTCTCCCAACACTCTCTTTCAGATGTATTTCAGTAATACAGTCTCTTCAGTTTTACTGACCTATATCCTGTACTATATCGCTTCACCAAGTCCATCTTGTATGAACATTGTGAAACACATTGCAGTGTCCAAGGCACCCCTGAGACCAGGTTTGCCCCTGGAAACCACTGGCCCCAGCATACAGACACAAAACAATGCAAACAGATGCCATGATGTTGCATGCACAGGAACATCCAAGTACATCTGCATAAAATGCTTGCAGGCTTTGTGCCCTAGGTGCTTAGTCAATTTAGTTTGACTCAGGCCAGGTGCGACTACTTCAATCTAGCCTGCACTAGTCTGGCCATGCCAGGCTAACTTCAATCAGCCATCACCCATCACACAGTTTGGTTTTCACTAGACAGTAAGCACTCATGTTGGTGTTCAATTTAGAGTTATTTTGGTTTTCACTTGACAGTAGAAACACTATTATTTATGTGTTTTGTGTTTGTTGAGCCGAGGAGTCAAGAGAAAGTTAATAAAAAGTATTAGAATATGTTAGAAATGTAAAAAATTTAGTTTTACAGCATTACAAATATATTTGATTTGATATTATTAGATTTTTATAATTGTATTCATTGGTTGTATTTGATCCTTATTCTTTTCAGTTAAAAACACAAATGCATGCTGTCCTCCTGAGTGGACAGGTCAATAACTCCTTAAAAAAAATGTTGTTTTAAAAAAAAATAAGTGCAGTTGTTATATTTATGTCTAAAGACACATAAAAACACTTAGTAACATTATTTTTTCTCAGGTTATCATAATTCATGCGTGAAAGGGTAAGCGAAAATAAGAAGTGAAGGCACTCGGACAACCAACAATGGCTGCCGTTCGTATTTTTTCAGGCTGCGAACTCGCCACCTGATTGGCCAACTTTTGCTGTCAATCACAGAACGATGAGCGACGTTGCCATGTCCAGGTTTTGTAAGCGTGAAGTGGGTGTGAATTGGTTAGAGAAAGTGCGGCGACGCATGCGCAGTGCGCAGTGCGCAGTGCGCAGCTTTGTGTTTTTTCATGAAGCTGGTTGCTTGTTGCTCGCGCACGATTTGGCAACAGCGGTGCATACACATGCGCAATTTAACACCGGTGACTGATTTTCCCCTTTCAGCCAGTTTGCGAATTGTAAGGTAGATATACACATCATTTAGAACAGGGGTCTTCAACGTTTTCAGGCCAAGGACCCCCTAGCTGAGAGAGAGATGAAGCAGGGACCCCCTACTCTATATTGTATAAAATTGTGTTTCAGATTAAAGTTTTTTTTTTACTTAGTCTGCTCTTTTTTCCCTCTACACTTATAGCCTCTTTGCCAAAAATAGCCGATCTACAAGCTCTGAACGCCTCGCAGCGGCTAATGTTCCCCTCAGAAAAGGAATTCTAGGGTTCAAGTGGTTAATGTAAAAAAACTAAATCACACAAAGATTTGGCGGACCCCCTAGAGTAGCTCTGAGGACCCCCTAGGGGTCCCGGACCCCTGTTGAAGACCCCTGATTTAGAATGTTGATTAAACCAACTCAGTGGTCAGTGTTCTCATGATGTCATTCTGAAGACACATTTAAGGTCAGGGTTCAGGGCTTGACTGAGTTCTCCTGGCCGCCAATATCATGATGACGTCACACAGTCAGCGCATCCAAAACAACCTGTTTGAGATGAGCAGGACCTATTCATAATCAACAGTGGTGTAAAGCAGGGGTTTTCAACTGATTTTGACCCAGGGACCACCATCCTGACTAAGAGCAACCTGGGGACCACCACTATTGTGCGTGGTGGGTCCATCATAGACCCGCCCCACTTTTTTCCCGATATCAGATTTTCCGATATTGTCCAACACCTAATTTCCGATATCAACCGATACCGATATATATGCAGGCTTTTTCACCAAAAGTCAACTAATTGTCAGGGAACAACATCACATATCTAATCAAATAAAATAGCTATAATATCAATATAATATCAAAACAATACAGTGATTTTGTTTGTTTTCAATGAAGTGAGTCCTGTGACTCAATGGTGAGTCCCACTAATCTTAGATTAGATGTTGGCCTATTAACCTATTTGACAGAGCAGAAGCATAATTGCCATGATGCCTATAACATTAACAAGCGTCAACGAGCGTCAGCTGGACACAGACACACACACCTGCCCTCTGCAGTGCTCTAATTCGAAAGTGACTGGAGTCTGTCTCATTTCTCTGCAAAAGCCCTTGAATATGATGGAATTTGATTAAAGACGGGGTGCCGTGATTTTCAGTGACCCCCCCCCTAAAACATAATCATCAGGTATTATGGTTAAACTAGGAGGAAGATTTTTTCAAAAGTGTACAGAAATTGTTAAAATTATGTTTGTATGTGGACACGCCTCCAGTTCATTAAGTATACCGGGTTCTCACCTTAGCACCTCCTCCACCACCTTAGCACCACCCACCTGTCCTAGTCCCTCCTCCTCCTCATGCCCACACCTGTTGTGTTATGATAATGTTATGTGATAATGTTATGTGATAAATAGTTTTTACTATGTCACTAAAGCGCTGTTTCTCTATTGGCACGTTTGACCCTCAAGGTTTCAGCCTCCAGGTAGAAACTCAAGATAGTCAGAGAAGACATAAAACACCACCAGGGGGCTTAATGAAGTTCTATCAACCTCATAGACACATGAAAAACAGAAAAAGTGCAAAACCATGGCACCACCTCTTTAAGGATTACTATGATTATGGTAAGCTCACATTTCATATCACACACGCCATACAGTGAGAACTCCTGTATCGTATTAAAAGTAGAAGGAAGAAGAAGAAAAAAAAAAAAGAAAACAAATCTGAATGCATGGCCAAGGACCACCTGCAATACCTCCGCAGACCACCAGTGGTCCCTGGACCACCGGTTGAAAACCCCTGGTGTAAAGTACATGTACTCAAGTACTGTACTTAATGATCACTTAATGATTGCGTTGCGGGCTTGGATGGAACAAACAGTATACGGTATTTTATGTTCCTATTTGTCACAATCACAATGCAGAGTTATTTTTCAAGGTCATAAAGAAAAAGTTCCTATGTTTTTGTTTTAATTATATTAACTAGATGTCGCGGCCCTCACATCTAGGCCCGATCCGAGGTTGGTCCAGACAGCACTGGCCTAGTCACTCTGTACACACGTCATGCGAAGTCCGGCCCCTCTGGCCTCTCCTCTCCTCTCGGCTCCTCTACTCTCCTCCCTCCCCGCTCTGCTTTGAGGCCCTAACCTCTAGTCCCAACCTCCCAACCTCGGTCATGTGATAAAGAGGTCAGACTTCCTGTATCTGCCAGAGGGTCTGATAGGCAAATCAGAAAATCAATAAAGCCGAGAGTCTGATCACTGATCGAGGTGGGGTAAGATGCCTAAATCATAGCCATAGCTCTGATCAACAGTCTGTGGCGGGTCTTGGAGGCATGTGGAGTGATCCTGTGCTTGCGAATCCCGGACGAACTTTCTGAGCTTTTGTCAATTATAGTAGTAGGAAAAGATGTTATATAATCAGAATCGTAGTGATTTGCGAATTATTTGGGAGCCCACTTGCAATATCCTTAGAGCCCACAGGTTGAGAATCAATGTTCTAGTCTGTTTTTGTATTTATTTTTGTTCTCCTTCATTTGCTTTTTTCACGGCTTGCAGTTCCTGATGTTTAGTCAGATTCCCAAGCTCCAGACGTCTTAAAACTAGGACTTAAGTCTATAAGAAGTCCAGGCCACTCGGTGTCATCTTCTCTACGATCATCAGCATCCACTGGAACATATTTTTTTTATTTTAAAATCTTTCATTCTATTTTCTTGTCTTTCTTTATCGTTTTTGTCTTTCTGTTGTTGTTCATTTTTATAGCATATCGTACTTCCTGCTCTGTGCAGCTAAGCTACAGTTGCTAAACCCATGAAAAGGGGGGTCAAAAGAGGAGGGAGTTTAAGCTAATTACTCGAACCAGTTGTCTTTTTAGATGTTTATTTACTAATCACACATAATACAAACATAAATCTCTAGTCTAGTACTAATACCACTACAAGGAATACATAGTTTACATGGTCAGTTACAGACAGACCCGGTTAGTTAGGTTATTAAACCTGAAAGAGAACAAAACACATAACACAACAATATTAAATGACATGAATCCTCATCCCATTATGAACACATCAGAATTATAATAGTTACAGCGTTAATTCTCACTTACTATAGTCCATCTCCTCTCTTGCCATGATGTCAGTAAGCGGCTCCAGAACCCATACTCTAGAACAACTTACTGGTACAGCTACTTCGAATCTGAAAGTCTGTTCCAAGACCTTCCTAATTTATAAACTTCTCACACAAGGCCCGCCTTTAGCAACAGGAAGTTCTGATTACCCACAAAGCCTAGCTTTTGCTGCCATTTCCTGTTGCCAGCAGGGCAGACCCCCCTGGTAGGGGCTTGCTATCTCTTATGGTTAGAGACTCCTCACCCTGTCTTCCACACAAAGGCCTTTTGTCTTATCTAGGACCCTACCCCCGCCTAAGAATGCAAGGTTCCTTTGAGCAGCAGGGTGTCGTCCCTGTGCAAACACTCCACTGCTGCCCATTTGTAACACTGGGCCCAACTTAATCAGAATATCTTGTAGGAACAGTAGGAATGATTAAAAGCACATTACTGTAGCACCAATAATAATACACAGTTATCTTTCATAATCATGGATTATTCCACAGTTGTCATGGCTGCCAGTTCCCACCTGATGTTGTGTGGGAGTCCTGACTGCTCCAGACCGTTCTGAATAACTGCTAGCTTACATAACGTCTTCAGACTAGGACTTACATGTAAGATATGTAAGATGAGTTGTTTTCCAATGAGGATGATACGATCTCCCACCATGCAACAGCACATTTTACCCCCGAAATCTGGGCCTTTCCCCTCGGGCTCAACCTTCCTCCAGGAGAAGGTCTTGGAATCTAATTTCCACAGATCATTGAACCTCTGTCTCAGAGCAAAGTTGTGTCCACCATATATGTACAGTTCTCCATTGTAGGAAAAGGCTGCATGACCCCCCCGAGGTTGTTCTGGAAGAAGCTGTGCAGAAGGTGTGTTCAGCCAATAGTTGGTCTCTGTGTCAAACACTCTGATGTTGTTTTCCTGGTGCCCTACACCCCCAAATACAAACATCTTTGTCCCGATGATGGTGGCAGAGTGATGTGATGAAACAGGAGGTGGAATGCCTCTGGTGCTAATTAAAGCCCAGATCATTGTGGTGGTGTCCAACTTGTAGATGTCATTAGTGTTTTCAGTCAGCTGGTTCCGTCCTCCATGGATAAACATGACCTTCTCCAAGACACAGGCTGAGTGGCTGGACCTCGCCTCTGGAACAGTTCCGGAAATCTTCGGCTTGAACCATCTGTGGGCGTCGACATCAAATGCATAAAGAACGTTGTCACTGTCTCCCGTGATGGTAATCCAGTTGTCATCTACAGTTGTTATCTCACAATTCACCATCCCTCCCCAGATATAGATGATATCTTCCATCAGTACAGCTGTGTGTCTGTAGCGCATGGAGGGAACATCAAGGGAACATTCTTCTCTTCCAGTTGTCTCTGGGGGCAACGTCATCCAGCACAAAGTCACTGTGTTGAAGACGTGCACATCAATCTGATCCTTGTTGTAGGTCAGCCTGCTTTTGAACCCTCCAAAGGAATACACCTTGTCCTCCACTGGCCCAGCAGCACAACCATAGAAGCTGCCTGTCTGTGGTCCTCTTTTTAGAGGCACCGACCAGCACAGCATCTCTATCTCTGTATCTCTCTTTTCTTCCTTTGTGTCTCACTCTGTCCACGTCTGTCTCTTCTTTGTTTCTGTGTGTCTCTCTGTCAACGTCTCTGTATCAGTTTCTCTGTCTCTGTCTTAAACAAATAATCCCCGACTATTCCTCTCGATCTCTCTAGCTGTCTGCAACAGCTTATATAGGCTGACGAAGCTCTGGTCTGACGTCACTCACAACACAAACAGATGTCATGCATGTGGAACAACACTGATTTGTGCAGGTGTTTATATCTGCACATATTTCTCTCTTAATAGAGTTGTTTTTCCCTCTGACCCACACAAAGTACCAGAGCACTGGCCTTTAACAGTGTCCAGTAACATAAACATATGACATCATAGGATGTGACATAGATGAGTTTCCGGGCGAAGGTGGACTTCTTGGATTGGATGAGAGCGATGATTACGTCGTCGTCAGATGAGGATCATGATGGTAGATGATGAAGATGATGATGATGGTGTGACAGTTTATCTCTGGAAAAACAGCGTCCCCATGTCTGGGTCAACACGTTGACATCGGCTGACCTGTCACTGGTCAGTGGTGATTCGGTGACACTGAAAAAAGGATTAGCGTGGAAAAGAACACCGATATAGTGTTCTCAAAACATAGATAGCCACAGAAAAAGCCTGCAGCTAGTTTGACCTTGGCTTGCATAGACACAGAGAATAAGAGTATAGAATACATTTAACATGACTTGATTAGGCCCATATAACATCATTATTAATAGGACATTTTAACCAGGTTAATGGACCCCAGACACATTATGATAATTAAGATAACATATTTAAATCTATCAAACCTACATCTTATCATGATTAAAGCTATCGTACCTGCCCAAAATCAACTTGTAAATGTCCACCACAGTTAACTGTTCCAAGTAACCATTTAGAATATTTATTATTAGTACACATCTTTTGTAAATTAGTTTCTCTACGTATTCAAAGTCATGAAGTGACTTTGAATAGTAAAAGTGCTATATAAAGCTGAGATGTTATGACATGACACTAACATGATACTAACATGATACTGAGTACTGACCACTAATACTGATACTAACATGATACTGACCATGATACTCACATTATACAAACATGATACTAACATGACACATGCCAGGGCATGCCATGCCACTTGCCATGTTATTTCACATGCCATGCCACATGCCATGCCACACCATACCACATGCCATGCAATGCCACACCATACCACATGCCATGCCATGGCACACCACATGCCATGCCACATGCCATGCATTGCCATGCCACATGCCATGCATTGCCATGCCACATGCCGTGCCGTGCCATGCCATGCCATGCCATGACTAACACGATACTGACATGATAATGACCATAATACTGACCATGATAATGACCATGATACTGACCAGGATACTGACCTGGATACTGACCAGGATACTAACATAATGATACTGACCATGATACTAACATGACACTAACATGATACTGACCATGATACTACTGACCATGAAACTAACATGATGCTGACCATGAAACTGATGAACAAACAAACAGCCGATATCTGCATTTGGCAACAGCAGATATCAGCTGTTTGTCGCAAATAAAAAAACCTGGAGCATTCAAAAGAAAGTTGCGAGCCCCCGCTTTGTTTTCATGATTCTGTTCTTACAGTTTGGCTCAGCACCAAGAGACGGAGGATGTACGTTATTATTTTTTTTGAACTTACATGATACTGACCATGAAACTGACATGATACTGACCATGATACTAACATGATCAAAATCACTCAGCACACATATGGTGCACTTTGAGAGAAATTATTTTGTGTTATGATTTTATTTGTATATCACTTTTATTGCTACATAGTCTTATTTGCTAATTTCAACACTCAATTAAAATAAAAGTTAAAGGGGGTGTTTATATTTATAGTTATATTTCTCATGTGCATGTCTTTTGTTATAAATAAAACCAATGATTAAACAAAAAGTGACAGTAAAGAAATAAATTGTAATCGGGTTATTGAATAATGACATTGATATTGATATTTCAATGACAAGATGATCCTTAATGGTCAAAACAATATCAGAAATGAATTCTAAATGTCAGAATTAGTTAGATTAGACTTATTGTCTCCGCCAGGCCGAAAGGCATGGCGAGAGAGTATGTTTTACCCCCTGTCCGTCCGTCCGTCCGTCCGTCCGTCCGTCCGTCCGTCCGTCTGTCCGTGTGTCCGTCCGTCCGTCCGTGACCAGCTAATCTTCGCCACCGTTGCCTTGATCGCAGCGAAACTGTGCACACACACTCCCTGGATGCCAATTCCGAACTTCTGCCCCAAATTTTCCACATGGGCCTTTTATAGCGCCACCAGGAGGCCAATTTGTGCAAAACATATTTTTTGACAGTACTCCTACAGATTTTGTCCCAAAATCCCGCAAATCGGTACACAGTATCTCTATAGTCATTAAACGAAACGTGTCTTTCAGATTTTTCATATTCCATCCTGATTGGCTAAAAATGGCTTCCAAGGTTTGCAGGAGTACTCCGTTTTGAACAAAATGCCTCAAATCATGAACACAGCATGCAATTTCCGTGAAATTTTGCTCGCATATTTCCGAGGAAGAAATGGCACTTGAACATTTTCAAATCAGCCTCATGGTGGCGCTATAAAAGGCCGATTCATGTTTGTACCTATAACTGCACCGATCTGTGTAAAACTTTGTGTGCGCACTCCCTAGAGGTCAAGGAAAAACCTTTGCCCTGCATTTTTCACATTTGCCTTTTATAGCGCCACCAGGAGGCCGACTTACGTAAAACATTTTTTTAAATATTACTCCTTCCGATTTTATCCAAATTTCACGCAAATCGGTACACATGATCTCTATAGTCATGTGATCAAGACGGATGTGTTTGATTTTTCATATTCCATTCTCATTGGCTAAGATTGACATCTAAAGTTTGCAGTAGTGGCTTGGTTTGAACAAAATTCCGCAAATCATGAATGCACCATCGGATTGTGGTCAAACTTTTGAACGCACCTTCACACTATGTTGAGGAACAAATGCCACCCTTTTAACATTGGCCTGTTATAGCGCCACCAGCAGGTCTAATTTAGCAACAAAAAAAAATTTGCACAAAATGCTTAAAGCCATGAATGCAGTGTCCGATTGCCGTGCAAGGCCTAATAAGAAATGGCACCCTTTTCACATTGGCCTATTATAGCGCCACTAGGAGGCCACAATAACCTACCTGACCTGGCGGAGACCTGTGCTCCGAGGAGCACTTTTTCTAGTTGCACCTGTTTTTACTCCAAACAATGGCCAGGTTATGGCCAAGGTCTTCGGAATAGCAAAATGACCTTGACCATGACCTTTCTAGGTCAAAATCACCCAAAACGGTCATGACGATATCAGAAATAAATTCCACACACCCCAATTAGTCGGAATGGAGGTATTACATGTGTTTATACACTCAAAAACAAAAAAGTTGGATTTTCATCATAGCCGATGGCGGACAAGCACCTCTGTGACTATTCATGTCTAGGGACCCACTGACTCAATTCAAGTGAGAAATTCCCCCAACACCAAATTGCGAACAGGTCTACAGGCCAGGTACTGGATTACTTTTCCCCACAAACAGACGTTCTTTACCAAACCCGGCCCCTTTTTCACCATAGCCACGCCTCCCTTTAAAACGTTTCAGGAGTGCACGCCCACATTCCAATCATACCACACATCTGTGTACTGGAACGAGGAGCTACCGCTCTCGTTCAAAAACTATCAAGAAATTAATCTCACAATCTTTCGTCAAAAGGTGGCGCTATAGCACTCAATTGAAAGTGCAAACTTTAAACAGGTATATTATCACATGCACAACTTTACATCCTAGACTTACTGACAGAGAGAGGGAGAGAGAGAAAGAGAATGAGTGTGTGTGTGCGTGAGTGAGGGAGACACACACACACACACACACACACACACACACACACACACACACACACACACACACACACACACACACACACACACACAAACAAACATAACGTTAAACTCACCAGAATGAATGAAAACTAGAAAAAGTGCAGGTCTCCGCCAGGTCAGGTAGGTTATTGTGGGCCAGCAATGTTCAGAATTTGCCAGTCAGGATGGAATATAAAAAATCATACGGAACCATCTTGATCACTTGACTATAGAGATAATGTGTACTGTTTTGCATGATGTTTGGACAAAATGTAGGAGTAATATAAAAAAGAAAAAATGGCCTCCTGGTGGCGCTATAATAGGGCAATGTTAAAAGGGTGGTGTTTGTTCTTCAACGTAGTGCGAATGTACGTGCAAAGTTCCACCGCAATCGGACGCTGCGTTCATGATTTGCGGCATTTTGTTCAAAACGGGCCACTCCTGCAAACTTTAGATGTCAATGTTAGCCAATCAGGATGGAATATGAAAAATCAAACAGATCCATCTTGATCACATGACTATAGAGATCATGTGTACCGAATTGCGTGACATTTGGATAAAATCTGAAGGCTTAATCTCAAAATTTGTATTTTACATAAGTCGGCCTCCTGGTGGCGCTATAAAAGGCTAATGTGAAAAATGCAGGGCAGATGTTTTTCCTTGGCCTCTAGGGAGTATGCGTGCAAAGTTTCACGCAGATCAGTGCAGTTACAGTTAAAAACGCAATTTGGCCTTTTAAAGCGCCACCATGAAGCTGATTTGAGAAATTTTCAAGTGGCATTTCTTCCTCGGCCTAGTGGGAATGTGCGTGTGAAATTTCACGGAAATCACAAGCTGCGTTCAGGATTTGAGGCATTTAGTTCAAACTGGACCAATCCTGCAAACTTTGGAAGCCAACCTTAGCCAATCAGGATGGAATATGGAAAATCAGACAGATCCGTGTTGATCACATGACTATAGAGATACTGTGTAATGATTTGCGTGATGCTTGGATAAAATCTGTAGGAGTAATATAAAAAAATGGATTTTGCACAAATCGGCCTCCTGGTGGCGCTATAACAGGCCAATCTGAAAAATTGCATCCAGGGAGTGTGTGTGCACAGTTTCGCAGCGGCTGGGCCAACGGTGCCGGAGATTGACACACGGACGGACGGACACACGGACGGACGGACGGACAGGGGGTAAAACATACTCTCTCGCCTTGCCTTTCGGCCTGGCGGAGACAATGACGGGAACACACTCTTGCATGTTCAGGAACATTGTTAAACATGTAGTCGGCTCGACATACAGCAGACAACCAAGCCATGCATTGTCTCATTGTTACGTCGGAGACCTGGCTGGCTTCCTTTTGGGAATGCGGTGAAAAGTTAGTCCGTTGTCCATTTTAGCCCCTTTATTCTCACCTCGTCGATGGTGAGAAGCCGCTGAACAGTTTTTCATACAACAATTCATTCCCATTTTGGCGAAACACTGCTGAAAGAGCACCAACTAGTAGGCTACAAGCGAACCTCCGAGTGAAGGGAGATCTCGACCCTACCGACCGGGCAGGAAAAGCCGCGGCCGCCGAGTGACGTCAGCCTGTTAAGCTCTATTGTTTGTCAACTATGTTTGAATAAATAAGATACAATAAAGGTTGAAAATAACATTTAAAGGGATACTTCACTTTAGGGCCGGGGAAACATTTAAAACATATATTAAAAATAAATGAAAAAAGTTATGGAAAATTCATGGCCCCCTCACGCATTAGTAGGACACTCTAATGCGTGAGGGGGCCATGAATTTTCCATAACTTTTTTCATTTATTTTTAATATATTTTTTAAATGTTTCCCCGGCCCGAAAGTGAAGTATCCCTTTAAGTTTCCCTTCATTCAGGATAAAAGAAATGCACCATACACCCACCGCAAAAAAATACTTAGTCATTAACCTTAAGAGAATACTCCACTGTTTTTCAACATTATCTTCATGTGTTTATCAGTAGACTCCTTCATGTGACTTTACTAAGTTTGTCAATGCTTTCTGTATTACTGAGGTAACCAATCGAAAGGATCTCCTTACCGATTGCATGGGTGGTGTGAAAACATCAAAGGCTACAGCTATTCTCCACTCTGCCACTAGGGGCAATAGCTTGGAGAACCAAGCCTTTGCAGTGACAGGTGAGCTCTGGTATATTGTGACCAGCGTTGCCATGTCTCTCTTTATAAGCGACTCTGGGCTTGTTTTTCTGTAAAGTCGCTTGTAAATAATTATTGTTGTGGTTTTTAGGGCTCGTTTCTGAAGCGTAGCTTATTTTATTGGGCTTGCTTCCTAATGTTTAAACCAGTGGTTCTCAAACATTTCCATGTCAAGGACCCCCAAATAATATGCATTTGTCTGTGGACCCCATCTGACAATATTTTGTGCCCGGGACCCCCATACAAGATTTGTGTTAAATTCCCTTTTCAAGATTTTTTAAAATCTTTGAAAATGTGTTTGTGTGCATGTGGCCTAATTGCTTCTTTTGGGCTTGTTTTCATAGACCTAGTTGCTTGTTTCTTTCGCAAGATCTGGCAATACTGATTGCGACATCAGACAGTGAGGCTCCATGCTCAGAATGGGACAAAATAATGCATTTTCATAGGCCAGCCCAGCATATAATCAAAAGTCAATCAACATCACACATTGTCTGAACATTTCTCAATTTGACTTGAAGTTTGATTGATTTAATACTTTATTAACAAGTCTGTTAACAGTAGTACAGGTAGTAGCCTACTGTCAAATGTTATGCTAAAAGCATAACACAAAAAGCCCCTGGGACTTGTTTCCATTTGGTCAATAATAGCAGTGGTGGAGTACTCAAATGTTATACTTAAAGGGATAGTTCACCCAAAAAAATCTTTTTTTGTATCGATTAGTCACCCCATGGACACTTGAATTCATGGATATGTTTTTGTTTTTGTCGCATTCCTAAGCCAATAATTTGATGACCAACGGACCGGAAGGCAGCGGTTCCGGTATAGGAGATACAAAGGAGACTCTTGTGTCTCTTACTGGAACCGCTGCCGGTCATCAAATTATTGGCTTAGGAATGCAACAAAAACTAAAAAACATTTTCATGTCTCCATGGGGTGACTAATCAATAGAAAAATAGTCATTTTGGGGGTGAACTATCCCTTTAAGTAAAAGTATCAATACTGCAATGTAGATGTACTCTTGTTATAAGTAAAAGCCCTGAATTCAAAATTGACTTGAGTAAAAGTACTTTCACAAGTTTTCGAATGTATAAATGTTTAATTCAGATCTGTCTAATGCATATCTACAAGCTCGAGCTTGTAGATCAACTATTTTCAAATGGCCGAAATGTATATAGGGCTGAAGTGGTTATTATATGTTTTGTAATAATAATCAAAATCTACAAAGTAACTAGTAACTAAAGTTGTCAAATAATTGTAGTTGAGTAAAAGTACAATATTTGCCTCTAAGATGTAGTGGAGTAGAAGTAAAAGTACTGAAAATTGGAAATACTCTAAAGTAAAAAATACCTCAAAATTGTACTTGAGTAAATGTACATCCACCACTGAATAATAGTAGCCGAGATTAAGATTCAAAGAATAATGCAGGATTCAATGTCTTGCTGTCAATGGAGTCAGCACATTCATGAAATTGAGCTGTATTCCACTTGCAGTTCAGTTCTCTTTCTGGAGACACATTGCACTGTACACACATACAGTACACACACAGGCAAAACCTACCAGGGTGTACACATTACAGCCCCAGTTGCTTCTCAATGGCTTCACGTAGTTTGTTCTTCTGGATCTATAAGAAACAGTAAAAGAAACCCTCGAGTTTAGCAGGTTTGTTCATTTGCAATCATTTAGGTCTACCTAAGATACCTTTTAGTGTGACAACACTGAAAGTGTCATATACCTTTCCAGAGACGGTAAGAGGATAGCCATCTACAAACACTACGTGACGTGGGATCTTGAAGTGAGAAATCTGGGGGGGAAAAAAAACATTTCAGCAGGTTCACACTTAACGACGCTTTCTATGCTGTATTTCACACAGCAACTGTGAGCAAAGTGTCTGTAGCGTGAACATTCACAAAATGCAATAAATAGGACATGTTGTATGAGGTATGAGTGACACCAGTGTTAATTTTGACAGCAAAGTTTGATTTCATTTAGTCAGTCTTTTGAATAAAGTTTCATTTTGTTTTAGTCATATTTTAGTCATCTGAACAGTTTGTTTTAGTCTAGTTTTAGTCGACTAAATACATGATTTTAGTCGACTAAATGTACATGGCGGGCCTTGATGGCGTCATAATGGTTTTACACTTGGTTGCATGCATGCTGGAAATAGCCGATCTAGCTGAGCTTGTAGATCTGCTATTTTCAGAGCGCAACCAAACAAAAAATGACTTGTCTTTTAGTTCGCCTGGATCTCTTCTCCACTAGTCCCTCCCTAACATTTTAGTCTACTTTTTATTTGTTGACGAAATTGTCAATATATTCAGTCTTAGTTGTAGACATCATAGCTTAGTTTTTATTTAGTTTTTGTCGATGCAAAAAAGGTAGTCAACGAAAGATTTTCGTCAGAGTTTTAGTCGACAAAATTAACACTGTATGAGTGACACTCATAAATAAGCGAGTTGTTGTGCCCCAGCGAGAGCTCCGGTGGCCCAAGCAGATCAAATCTGCTGGGGAGCTGATAGGCTGTGTGAGGACAAGTACAGACACTTGATGCTCATCTCTGGCAGCTCGTTTGTAAAGGATTTATACATTTTAGATAAGAAATATTAGATAAGAAAGCCATGTAGTTTCTCAGTCATGAGTAATTTCACACCTACAACTGCTAGTTCAAAACGTTGTTATAAATATTTGCAACTTCTTTACAGTATAGCTTTCTGTGGTGTTGAGTGTATATCAGTATATGCCAACACCACGCTTACTTCAGAGCATAGCTCGCTTCCGATTGGCTCGATGCACTTTCTTAAAGTGTCAAATTGAAATTTTCTCAACTTTGACGCTTGGGGAACACGGCGGTCGCTCGTTTCCATAGACTTTGCATTGAACCTCGCCGCATTCTCAGCAACTCCACTGCTGGTGTAAATTAAGTGAGCATATAGCAATGGTACTACCCAGTGGCGTGTTCTAGGTTTTTTCCGAGGGCATACTATAATTATTCCCACACGCACAAATAACCATTCTATTGTTAAGTAGTTAATGTGTGAATTACTTAAAAACTCCAACGGTCATCGGTCATTATCACCTCAAGACAATAGTCATTAGTCACACATTAGCCTTCACCTCAGATATCACATTATCACATGAAAAAGGCTATCTGAACTGAAGTCTACATTCTTGCTGCCACCAGCCCTTCCTCCTGCGTATCAGATACGCTTTCTCAGACGGTTTTTGGATGGCTAAGCTTGACTAAGAAATGTTTCTGCTGGTCACACACACTACGTATATAGCGTAACACGGTAGAACACACCAGTGGTACTACCCGTCTCCTCCTCATACCTGGCCCTTGCAGAAAGCTTGTATCTCTTCTTCATTGGAGGCTTGGCCCGCCTTTAACTTGATGCAAGCACACACCTGCTCTCCCAGCCTCTCATCTTTCACCCCAATCACCTAGGAGGACACAGGCAGAGAAACAGCCAAGAATGTATTTCTCCGAAGAGAGACTAACAGCCGTTCATACGGATGTCATATCTTCGTTGCTCAGGAAATATTTAAATATTTAAAGCAGCAGCATGTAGTTAAAGGCGGATAATGTAGGAAACCAAATGAATGTTTCAGTGGCAGTGCAATTGGATAAAGGCAGTGGAAATTCAGTTGTCCTCAGTTGGCTTTGGTAAAAGATACCATCCATCCAGGACTGCCCCCTAAACGCATGCCTAAATGTTACTACTAATAGTGCCTAATGTTAAGTCTGGGAGCATGTCTGTTATGAGAAAATAATCGAATCAAATAATGTTCTTATAACTGACCCTGCTCAAATTGCATTATCACGCTTATACCGTGGCTGATTCCGTAATTACCAAAAAAAAATCAGTGACAACTGACATAGTATGAGTAAAATTGATTAATTAATGTATGTCCACAGCCCAAATCTACCACCAACTTGGTTCAACAGGTAAATGGTCTTTATGATGGTCCATAGGAAATACATCCATACATATTTTAGGCAGTGTACTACAATTAAAGACATGTTGACAATATTTTGAACTAGGTATGGAGAGCCTTCACCAGACTCTTTGGTGCCCTCTAGTGGTTCTCAGTCTCACCTGCGCCTCTTGTACTTTGGGATGGGTGTGTAGAAATTGCTCTATTTCAGCAGGATAAATGTTCTCTCCCCCTCGGATGATCATGTCCTTTATGCGTCCTTCGATCCGGCAGTATCCCAAACCGTTCAGACTGGCAATATCACTGTGTACAGACAGAGGCGCAGAACTCACAGTCAACCTTCATGAGGCCCCCGTTTCCCCTCTCTCTCTCTTGCATAATAATATTCAGTACACTGCAAAATCCTGAGTGTTAATTTAAAAACACAATTAAAAACAAATTTAAAAAGTGTGTAATGTCATAAAAAATGTTGGTCATCACTGAGAACTGAAAAATAGAATAGGATTGTAAATATACACTAGATGTGTGTATGCATTTATACAGTATGTAAAGGGTTTATATGATTCCATATGTGTTGAACTTGAAATAGTCTCAACATACGCTGTATTTTATGATGACAAAGCTGTCTGTGTACCCCCAAAAAAAAGAGTGTAACTCGTTAAATTAACACTCAGGAGTTTACAGTGTAAAGTTTACAGTGTACTGACCATTTAGTTATCCATATCATCTGCCTGCTCACTGTTTTAATCTTCAGACATCAGTAAAGTGTGTCTTACCCTGTCCTGTACCAGCGGTCTCTGGAGAGGACCTCCCTGGTTTTCTCTGGCTCGTCCCAGTACTCCAGCATCACACAATAGCCCCTGATCATCAGCTCTCCCTGGACCCCCAGTGGGACTATGTCCCCTGTGGAAGGGTCCACAACCTTGGCCTGTTGTGTGTGTCACACAAACACACACACACACACACACACACACACACACACACACACACACCCCCACGCACACACGCGCACACACACACACAGCACAGTGTTGAGGTCACGTCTTTTTACAGTTCTCAGATTGTAGTGGAGGTTTGTGTGACAAAACTTGTGAAGTGAAATCACATCTACCTCAGTGTGGTTCATGATGCATCCAATAGTGTTGACCTTCAGATCCTCATTGTCAAAAGGGAATCCCAGGAATGTCACCGGGCTGTTCTCTGTGGTTCCATATCCTATCTGATATACAACACATCACCGTATGTATCAGTGGTGTACGGGGTGGGTCCCCAGGGGATTTATATTCTGTCCTGGTCTGCTCCTTTTTTCCCCTCTACACACCAAATATCTTCGTAGAAAATAGCCGATCTACAAGCCCACAACGCATCACTACGCAACGTGTTGTGATCTGTAGATCTGCTATTTTCGCAGAATGTTCGCCTTTTGTGACATGCCCAGAAGTGGGACACTAGGGCTTAAATGGTTAATATACTATAATACACAATGTGAGTGTCATGTTACTAGCAGATGGTGAGGAGTGGAAACGGCAAGGGACAGAGGAGTTACTCACCATCATCTCTTCCACATCCATGTCTGTTCTCAGTTTCTTGACAACCTCAGGAGGACAGGTGGAACCCGCCACGATTCCTATTGCCCAACATCACATATGCCACAATTAGTAATCACAAATTTTTAATTTTGGAAAATATTGATTAAGCTTTCACTAAAACAACACTTTGATCTTATCTCAGGTCTCTTACCAGCTTTGGCTGATGACAGGTCAAACTTGTGGAAATCCGGCTGGCCCAGCATATCGATAAACATAGTGGGGGTGCCATAGAGAATATTACACCTGTAGGAGACATAGCCATAGTGTATTAGCAGTGTATTAGAATTTATGCTGTATTATTTACTTAGGTTTAACCACTCAAGCCCTATTTCAGGAACAGCTGAAAACGTTTGGCTAGAGTGTTATGCCCAAAATAGTGCCGGCAGGATGAAAGTGGTTAAAGATATTTGTGTCGTGTTAGAGCATGTTGTACTTTTCATTCTGAATGGCCTCTAGGTTGGCACGCCCGTCATAGCCAGCAGAAGGAAAGACCAGCGTGATGCCATGCAATGCCATGCACATTCCTCCCAGCACCGAGCCAAAGCAGTGATACATGGGCACCGGAACACACACTCGCACCTGAGGCTGATGGGAAGAATACCATTGTATACTTTAATAAGCTATGTATCCTCTTCAAGAATAATTTAACTCAATTATTTTTGGTGAGCAACAGCGTATGCACTTACCCTCCATCCATAACCCATCCGGAGACCCAGTAAATAGGCGTTATTGACGATATTGTGGTGTGAAAGGGTAGCTCCCTTTGGATTTCCTGTGGTGCCCTAAAACAAGTGATGGACAAAGAATATGAAGGTTTTTTTCGCCACATTAACCCTGGTGTCACTGTTTTGTGCAAATCTTCCAAAATATAGAAGATCATACTTTGTAAGTGGTTAAGAAGTAAAATACCAAAGTTCAACAACTTCATCAAGGTTGTAATTGCGTATTTTTTGGTTAGCCTCAATAAACGGCTAAATGGATCAAAGCACGTAGAGTTGGCATACCCAGAGAATCACTCCCTGATAATCTAATATTTATTTTTCTGAGCTTTCAGAATGTTTGATGAGCTCTCCCTCATCATGCATTCTGAAGCAAAGTTACATTACATTACAAAGTTACAAGACATTACAATGTCAGCATAAATAATACAACGTGTCGTGCACCACTGAGATGGGATACGGAAGCTTACCGAGGTGAACTGAATGTTAATGGGGTCATCACAGGATAGCTTGCTCTGCAGGTCCATCAGTTCTCTGTGGTGGTGACTCTCTGCGGCTTGCATTACGTCCTCCACATGGAGCATCCCTGGTTGTCTGCTGTCTGTCACAATCACCATGCGTAAGTCTGGTAGCCTGGCAAAAAAAAAAAGATCAAGCCATCGGTCATTGTGCAAGCCAAGGTTTATTCTTAATGCCCAGAATCTGTGGTGGAAGATTTTTCTTTTACTTAAAGGTGGTAAGTGATAATTAGTGACAGGGGTCTCCCCCTCTCCAGCTTTTTAGTATACCGAAAATACACTTTTAGGTTGATATGATACTGATACTGACCATGCTACTGCTACTGATACTGACCATGATACTGACCATACAATTTATAATTTAGGCATTTAGTAGACGCTCTTAATCCAGAGCGACAAGATAATGCATCAAATGCATAGCAATAGTAATCTAATTATAAAGTAATACATAAGTAAACCAAGAATCTAATAATAAACTAATACAAAAGTAAACCAAGAACCTATCATCAGCCTGTACATTGAAACTATACACACTATAGATAGGATGCCAGGTCAACAATGACATGGCATCTGTCTACATAACATGCCATCTAAGTTACATTTTAGCCTTTGCATAAGCCTGTAAGGTCGTCAAGGCTAGGGCAAGTTCTACGACCATGACACTGACCTGATACTGACCATAATACTGACATGATACTGACCAAAATACTGACATGATATTGACCATGACGCAGTATGTCACAGGGCTGTACTTAAGATTAGGTAGTGTACCTGGAGCTTGTGAACATTCCTGAGACAGCTGTGTCTATCTCTGGACAGATCTCCCTCAGCATCGCACAAAACCTCTGCGTTTTAAACTCGGTAGGGCAGACCACTGCTTTGCACTGGACCTGTGCACATCAAATCAAGTTCCATTAATCCACTTGAAAGCTAGCAAGTAGCATCTGAGGGGAATATTGGACAAAAATAGTCGATCCACAAGCTCACAACGCAATGTGTTGTGAGCTTGTACAGTAGATGAGTTATTTTTGGCCAAAGATATTTAGTGTAGTCAAAGGTAAACAGTGGCATGTGCTTGTGTCACGTGACTGAGATAACCCTTACCCCGGTATGCTCTCTGACACACTAGTCTCACATTATACTACACACCTTTCTCAGGGCAATCTCCAGTTCCTTCAGCTGATAGGCTGGGTTCACGGACACCTGCAGGGACAACAAGCATTGCAAGACTACGTTAAAAGATAACGTGTGACCAATTTGGCTTCAAACGATGATGGCTAAAGATCAACAAACCAAAAATGTGTTTACTTATTACATCTACTGCAGTGGTTCCCAAACCTTTTGTGCCCAAGTTCTACAGGCTCACATTGTGAAATTAAAACTTTCTGCCTATAATGACACCAGGTTGAAAATGATTAAAATATAATTTTGGGGCGGTATAGAAGTTGCATCTGTATTGGGAAATGAGTAGTACTGATACATTAAATCAAAAAATAATTCCTAAATATTTGTATATTATAAATATACAATAATAATGTGTGGTTGTCACAAAATCCCAAGGCACACCTGGACTTGTCTCATGGCACACCATTTGGGAAGCACTGCTTGATTAAAAGATCCCCGCAGGGGACGCTGTGGGCGCTGGGGGCGTGTTCTCTCCTCCGCGTCATCAGTGCCCATACCCTAGGTGGGGTTGGTGAAAGGGCCTTTCTGTGTGGAGTTTGCATGTTCTCCCCGTGTCTCCTAGGGTAGGTACCCCCTGCAGTAATCCTGGTCACTATACTGCCTCCCCCTGGCCAGCCGGGGCGCCTGATGGAGGGGAAGGGAACTGGTTGGAATAACGTGTTCCTTCCACGCGCTACGTCTAACCAGGGAAACTCTCCCCTGTCAGGTGACAAGAAGGTCAGTTGGCTCTCATGCATTGAAGGAGGCATGGGCTCGGCCCTGGCCTCCCTAGGTTGGCAGAGGGAAGGTAGTGCCCAGGATTACATAGACAACTGGCACTGGGTGTAAAAAATAGGGTTACAAAATTGTGGGATAAAAAAATAAAATAAAAATCATGTGTGACCAATGGCTTCAAGCGACAATGGCAAAGCCTGTAGATCTGCTATTTTCAAATGATTTCATACATTTTGAAAACATGAAATGGAAGTTTTCTGCATAATAAAGAGTACTTTTACTTTTGGTTCTTTAAGTAAATTTTGATGCCAATACTTTTGTACTTTTACTCAAGTAAATTCTGAATACCAGACTTGTTCTTGTAACAGAGTATTTCTGCATCGTAGTTTACATAACGTTTACTTAAGTTAGAAAAAATAGTACTTTTTCCACCACTGCATATGACTTCTATATGCCAAACCTCCCGAACTGACCATTATGATGCCAGCCTTGGCCGTGGCAAACTGGAAAAGAATCCATTCATAGGTGTTGGGGCCCCATACTCCCAGTCTGTCTCCTCTCTTCAGACCTAGAGCCAGCAGACCTGCCGCTGCTCTGTCAACCTGCAACAGTACAAATATCATAACAAATGACACATTCTAGATCATTTATAAGATGCATCGTATCCATCATCACTGGAAGAATAGATGCAACCTCAATTTATCTTTTTCAGTACAATACCTAACTGACTCTCCCATGGCTGCAGGTGCTAAAGTCCACAGAGGCCACTAGTTTACATCATTATGTATGCCATACAGATACAGTACCATACATTGTAAATAGGTTGGTCCTCCCTCTCTGAGAGAAGAGATAGGGAGTATCAGTTTATTTTTAGCGTGAGTTGTAGAGTGTTCCATGAAATAGGAGCATCAAAGCAAAAAGCAGATTTCCCCAGTTCAGACTGAACAGGTGGAACCTCAAGTGTAAGCCAGTCACTTGAGCGGGTCTGGTAAGTGCTTTTTTTCCTATTCTAATAGTAGTGTAAGGTAGGGTGGAACCTTCCCATCGATAGACTTAAAAATAAACTGATAACAGTGCCTATCTCTTCTCTCAGAGAGGGAGGACCAACCTACCCTGTCGTAAAGGGTACAATGATGGGTGCTGTAGCTTTCACCAGTAATGAATCTAAGTGCTGAGTGATAAACTGTGTCTAGGGGTAAAAGGGTAGTAGGAGCAGCATTTCTATAAAAACATTTACGCAATCCTTTAATTGCCTTAAATGTGGTAGAGCTTAACAGTGTGTAGAAGAATAGAATTTTAATTTGCAACTGAGCCATGAGACACACATCTTGCTGAAACTGGGAAAACGTTTTCCGAATGCCATCCTGCAGGAAAACCATGGCCTCACGGTCCGGCCAGCGCTCCGCGGTGGTCTGTAGGCTCTGGCCCACGGTCAGTGGAAGCAAGGAGACGGACGAGGTGCCGTGTACATAGCTGGTCGTTAGTGAAGGGATGTGAGGAGGACTGTCTACATGGAGGGATCTGAGGTGGAAAAAGAAATGGAAAGAAATTGCACATGGGAGAAAGATGAATTAAGAAGGAACTGGTTTAACATGGAAGGACTTCACAGATTTCTCTCAACCTCAAAATACGCCTGGTTTGGGCCTCAAAGGCCCAATCCTGGCGTGTTACAATTTACTTTGTAAGACTCATTAAATTGGTTCTTTTTTTCCTCGAAAAATGTTTCATAGAAAGATGTTTCCTAGAAAAATGTTTCTTAGAAAGCTTCTGTAAGGATTTGGGGCCTGGACGTATGTACTAGGTAATTAATCATTTACTGAAGACAAACCATAATGATTGACTAATGACTTGCTCCAAGTGTGTGACAGGACTACCACATTTTGGCTCATTCATACTTTCGTCAAAAGCGGTACAGTAATTTTCTGGGCATTAAATAATTTGGAAATAATTATTTTTCAACATGAAAAACAGTAAGTGCCTTCCCCTCCATTTCACTACAACATAGAACATGCGAAGGCGTTCAAACATGAAACATGACATAATCACCATGCACAGGCTTAAGGCCAGTCCACACCAATGCAACTCCTTGCAACTCCTTGCAACAAAACCGTTTTAAGGCCAGTCCACACCAATGCAACTCCTTGCAACAAAACCGTTTTAAGGCCAGTCCACACCAATGCAACTCCTTGCAACAAAACCGTTTTAAGGCCAGTCCACACCAATCCTCCTGGCAACTGCCATTTGGGATAATTGTTGCAAGGAGTTGCGTCGTGAATCATTGGTGTGGACTGGTCTTTAGCCCTTGTACCATGTCCCAAACAAACAAAAAAATCTATTAATGCCAAAAAAATATGTATTTTTAAGAGGAAAAGTGCAAGATGGTATGAGAAAGCAACAAGACATGTCCCCGAAGCTCAACAACACAGGCGTATTGACACATCTCAGGGACTTCCTAATTAATGATTAACACAGCATGCACCGACATATGGACACCAACCAAACTAAACACCATCATCTTTCATCCAATACAGCCAATGTTTCTTTTGAAAGGCAAACTTACCGACACCACTGGAGCCATATATTGCAAGGTTTCCATGTCCTGCTCAGGGTGATGTTCTTCACAGAACTGAGACTGTGAGAAGGCCTGCAGGACCTTAGCAGAGAGACAGAGATCCGTGCTGACATTGATCTGGGCTTCAGTGTCCAAGAGCAACAGCTGGTTGCAACCTGGACACCTTTTAACTGCCCTAGTGAACACTCATGTGTAATCTTTAACTTTGTCAGACCCTGGTTGGTTGAAAAATGTGCCAATCAGGTATTTCTTTTATAGATTAGGCAAAGGGTCAGTGATATAAGCCCAAACAGTACTGGACCTAGAAAGCGTTTGTAATGTTTTAATTACAATTATACAACATTGTATAGCATGACTTTTATTTTTTTAATTTGACAACATAGTATGTAGTAGGTGCTTCCCTGTCTTCTATGGTGCCTCCCTGTCGTCTATGGTGCTTATGCTGCTTCCCTGTCTTCTATGGTGCTTCCTAGTCATCTATGGTGGTTACTATGGTGCTTACCTGTCTTCTATGGTGCTTACTATGGTGCTTACCTGTCTTCTATGGTGCTTACTATGGTGCTTACCTGTTTTTCATGGTGCTTAGCTTACTATGGTGCTTACCTGTTTTCTATGGTGCTTACCTGTTATCTATTCTATGGTGCTTACCTGTTATCTATGGTTCTTACTATGGTGCTTACTATGGTGCTTACCTGTCATATATGGTGCTTACTATGGTGCTTACCTGTTTTCTATGGTGCTTACCTGTTATCTATTCTATGGTGCTTACCTGTTATCTATTCTATGGTGCTTACCTGTTATCTATGGTGCTTACTATGGTGCTTACCTGTCATATATGGTGCTTACTATGGTGCTTACCTGTTTTCTATGGTGCTTACCTGTTTTCTATGGTGTTTACCTGTTTTCTATGGTGCTTACCTGTTATCTATAATGTTTACCTGTTTTCTGTGGTGCTTACCTGTTATCTAATGGTCCTTACCTGTTTTCTATTGTGCTTGCCTGCTTTCTATGGTGCTTACTGAGGTGCTCTGTCTGTGTGCATCTGGTATGCAGTGACAATCCTGAGCACCTGTACTTTGGTAGCAGGGTCCTGAATCACACTGTCCAAAAATGTAACGTGCTATCCTTTAACTATGTCCATGTCACTACAGTTCTCAGATAGCGTCCATACTCACTCAGGAACATGTTGAAATGTCTAACACACTCTTTTCCTCCAGGCTAGGAGGAGTGCTAGTTGACCAGGCAGCCACAGCCCACCTTGTAGTTATTCATGTCAACTGGTTATGGTAGAAATACTGACTGAAAACCCAGCTTTAAACACTCTAACTCGACAGTTTTTTTTGCCGGGTTACACACTGATATATCCACACTGATATAAAATCCCTGCTTTATTTGTCAGATTAACCAGGACTCTATTTTCACCTGTTCTCTCACTCTCACACTGTCTCCCTTCCTCTTTTTTTAGTTCCACCCCTCTCAGAACCTGGTAGGTTCACTAGAATTGATTGACACCTGGCTCCCCCAATGATATTGCTTCCATGAAGCTCCATGTTTACCATTTGAACTACGCTCTCTTGCTCCTGCTCAAAAAAGCCCTGTCATGTTCACCCTTAGCCTTGGCTCACTCTGTCCTTTGGCCCTGGTATGCTCACCCAGTTTCTCTGCCCTGGCATGCTGCCATGCTAACCCTACCCTTGGACCAGTGGTGGAAAAAGTACTCAAATGTTTTACTTAAGAAAAAGTATCAATACTGCAATGTAGAAGTACTCTGTTACAAGTAAAAGTCAGGAATTCAAAATCTACTTGAGTAAAAGTACAAAAGTATTGGTATCAAAATGTACTTAAAGTACCAAAAGTAAAAGTACTAAAATGTTTGAAAATAGCAGATCTACAAGCTCACAACACGTCGCATCGAGACGCGTTGTGAGCTTGTAGATCGGCTATTTTCAAATAGCCTTGGTATAAAATAGGTTTAAAGTGGTTAATGTATGTTTTATAATGTAATCATAACTAGTAACTAACTTTTTCAAATAATTGTAGTGGAGTAAAAGTACAATATTTGGCTCTGAGATGTAGTGGAGTAAAAGTAAAAGTATAGACAATTGGAAATACTCCAGTAAAGAAAAAGTACCTCAAAATTGTACTTAAGTACAGTACTTGAGTAAATGTACTTAGTTACTTTACACCACTGCCTACCAGACATGCTCACTCTGTCCCTCGGACCAGACATGCTCACTCTGTCCCTCTGCTCTGACATGCTCACTCTGTCCCTCCTTGGTTTCCCAGTCACACGTCCTCTGCCTGTTCCTACGCCTGGCAGTGGCCATGGTTAGCCACCTCTCCTTCTTCAAGTTCCACCTGTTGCTGCACAATGTCGGGTAGGCTATACTGTACATGTTGAAGCTATACTGTAACCCCTGCAGCAAACATTTCTGTAATTTTTGCATATTTGCCTGCATAGGCCTCTAGATTATTACGTTGGCCCTTAACTTCCCCTTACTGTACATGCAGACTATCTTGTCTGCAGCCAGGTACTGTGGGGAGAAACTGAGAAAGCACGAATATGGTCATGGATAACAACGACGGGCGTGGAGCCGGTCTCTGACTACCTTGCAGAGAGAGACGACATTGAGGAGAACGAGGAGGTTGAGCAGAGCGACTGGGAGGACTTGTTTGGAATTTTTGAAATAAATCCCCTTGATTGGGAAATTGGCCATTCAGATTTCTCACCTGGACCTTTTTGGCTGGCCTTTATTGGTGGATTTTTCCTGGGCTACACAATGAACAGACAATAAAGAATCTTTAATTTGTAAAAAAAAAAAAAAATACAAATTCTCCATGCACCCCTGCTCTTTTCCATTTTACACATGTACTACAGAGAGGACAGATGGGGATGAGGTTTACCCTAATTTGCAATGCTGACGAGATCACATACACAAAAATCAACAATTAAGGCACATACATGTTTAAACACAGAAACAACAAAATAAACCATAACAGAACATTTGTAAGTTAAAAACAATTACATGTTGAGGTAGGGAGATTTAAGAGCAGGTGATTACATTGTCCATAGGATATTGGGGCATTAATTTTTAGCGTGAGTTGTAGAGTGTTCCATGAAATAGGAGCATCAAAGCAAAAAGCAGATTTCCCCAGTCCAGACTGAACAGGTAGAACCTCAAGTGTAAGCCAGTCACTTGAGCGGGTCTGGTAAGTGCGTAAAGGGTACAATGATGGGTGCTGTAGCTTTCACCAGTAATGAATCTAAGTGCTGAGTGATAAACTGTGTCTAGGGGTAAAAGGGTAGTAGGAGCAGCACTTCTATAAATTACATCACCGCAATCCAATACTGACATAAATACAGCTTCAACGATCCTTTTCCTGCAGATCATCGGGAAGCTGACTTTGTTTCTGTAAAGAAATCTATTTTTTTGTCTTAATTTGGTGGTGAGCTCAGCAATGTGATGTTTGAATGATAGTTTTTCATCAAAACAAATACCCAGATATTAATATTCTGTAACTCTGTCAATAGAGGATCCACTAAAAGTATCTATTTGTAAACAGTTATAATCTATGTTTTTAGCTCTTGAAAATAGCATAAATTTAGTTTTGCTTGAGTTCAGGACTAGATTAAGTGCGATGAGTACATCTTGCAGGGAGTTAAAAGCTTGTTGGAGTTTTTCCTTTGCCATTGGGTGGGGCCTAGTAAGAGATACGTTTGGGCCAGCCCAGTGTCAGTATAGAAAATGAACCAATGATGATTAACCAAATATTCAATAGCATGGGGGAAAAACTATAAATAAGTTGAGGGCATTAGAAATTTGGATTTTGAATAAAAGATAAACTGAAGTATGTCTGATATAGTCTATATCAGTAGCCTATAGTTCTCAAAGTGGGACCCGGGACTCCCAGGGGTCCTTGAGGGGGTTCCAGGGGGTCCCCAGTAAAATGTGTTAATATAACATCAATATCAGTTTTACCACTTTAACCTTAACCTTAATACATTGGCTATTTAAAAAAAAAAGCCGATCTACAAGCTCACAACTGCTCGCAGGGTGACACGTTGTGAGCTTGAAGATCTGCTATTTTCAAAAGATATTTCAGAAACATTTTAACAACACAAATCTTGCATGGGGGTCCCTGGCACAAAATATTTTCAGACGGGGGTCTGCGGCCAAATACATTAATTTGGGGATCCATGACATGAAAAGGTTTGAGAAAAAAGTGTTGTATGGCCTGGTTGTCTTGAGGTATGGTCATGATATACTTTATTAGAGGTGCACTTCTCGTCACAATACCATTGCTCAAAAATATACCATTATATGTCTGGGGTTTGAAACAATACTATATTTAAACTGTATTTGCATTGTAGTTATATAGTCTGTGTTAAATATCTCAAATATTACACAAGCATGCATGAGCCTCACTTGGTTAAGTTGATCGAGCTTGTTAATACAAGTTAAGTTTAATCACGTTTTAGATTATGGTTAAACCAAATAACCAATCATACATAACTGAAACGACTGCCTGTTGGGCCACAAGGTGGCAGTAGAAATAAGGAAAAGTAAATAAACGATGGACCTCTTCATTAATTTCAAAGAAACTATTTAATGTTCCATGGACCAAATATGCCCTCCTATATAAAATATTGAACATATCCAGCATTAATACAAAAAATCATTAATAGGCCTACATAAGGCTACATTGGCACATTTGGAATCATATGTAGTGTCTTAAAGCTGCAATCCGGACCGTATGAATAAAATGTTATTTTAACCAATACAGTAGGCTATGTATGATAGAGTATAATACAATCTGACTAGCACATCTGCATTCCATTGAGGAATTTGGATCCTGGTGTCGGGTAGGGCACATACTAGTTGACAAGTAATACTGTCCGAAGCTCATAAGTGCAATATCTCCCCTGGCCAAGCAGAGATTGTGTCTTGAAAGAGTGGTAGGAGTTGGTGGTTCAAATCCCCATGGATTGCAGATTTAAACTCACAGGAGTGAATTCATCAACAACAAATGCATTAATTGCACGTCATGTCACAGTTTGATTTATGCATATTTACATACGCCTGAGAATAATATAAATACTATCTAACGCTACATCATCATCAACCATTTAAAAACGAAATTTGAAAGATAATCTCAATAAACCTTAATAAATTGATGAATAAGGTTCCATATTCTTGTCTAATAATAATATATAGTAACTTTGATACAGTCAGGAGAGGCACCAAGGTTTCAGTGCCAAACAAGTGAGACACAGCCATTCATTTGTTCTTCTTTTGTTGTGCAATATTCAACAATCAGAGTATTGGGAAGCGTAATGCTTAAAGCAGCACTATGTAACTTTTTAACAACTATATAGCATATTATGTCCCACTAAATCATAAAGTTACATGTTTAAGCAATAGCAATCATCCTTCCATGTACTGTTATGTACTGTCATGTACTATTCTCATGTCTTACTAAATAAACTACATCAATCAATCAATCAATCCATAAATGTATAGACTCAGGCGGGTCCCTGCTAGGGGCTTGACTGTATTACTATGTATAGGGGAGACAATGAGTTTCATCCCAGCATTTGCCAAGGCACCAAGGCAGACCTGCCAGTCAAAGCGAAGACTGGCCAATCACAGCGCATCCTCGCCGGACATGCTTGCAGAGGCTCTCGGGTAATGAAGTCAAAGACGTTGTCTGCCATGTTATTTGTGTCCAAAGTGGTCACT
>NC_137615.1:16815344-16840344 GCF_963280865.1 Gymnoscopelus braueri
AAGGAGCTTCGTCTCTGTGGAGTCCAGCTGCAACAGATAGCAAAGACAGCAGATGGTCAGTGAAGATCCTGAGTCTCTTCAAACCGTCTTTTGTTCTTCTCTGATCAGCCTCTTTGTGCTGCCATCAGGGTAGACAAAACAGTGCGGCTCGTTTGGACAATCCAGCCAATTAGGGAGACAGAGGTTTGGGTGGTGATGGTGGTGGTGGGGCAGGGGGGGGGGGGCTGAGTGCATCACTGAGCACACCCCAGCTAGTCACCCCTATCTCCTCTCCCTACCACCTGGATCCTGGATCAGCCCACCAAGGAGGAGCAGGGGGAAGAGAACAAACACACACACACACACACACACACACACAAACGCGCACGCCGTTTCACACACAATAATTTTAATTAGGTATGTGGTGGATTGCGGTTTGCCAGTCATAATCACAGCCTTGGTGCCAATGACTTCATGTCCTGTCTGAGGGGCGACGTGTGCATCTACGTGCATGAGCGTTCATCCCCGACTGCCTCTCCCGTGAACAAAGGCTTTCTTTATCGGGTGAAACATAAAAGGCTTTTGCTGTGCGCCGGAATCTACCTGACCCGAACCGTGTTCGTGTAGCGGCTGAGGGCGCACACAGGTTTGCGGAGAGAGAGTTTTTTGTGTTAATAATAATGGTGGCTGGCCAGTGCCACTGGTGCACTGGTCTACAAAAACAAGCCCAAAAGAAGCGACTGGGTCGCGTGATCTCGCACACAGGGGGGGTCCCCATGCAGCAAAACAAGTTAATATAGTATCAAAATCTGTTGTACCACTTTAAACATATACCGTACATCGGCTATTTGGAAAGCTGAACATAGCCGCATCGCATCAATCTAGATTTTTTTTTTAATATTTGGAGAAACATTTTAACTACGTACACAAATCTGGTCCCTGGCACAAAATACTTTCAAATGGGGGTCCGCGGACAAATACATGCATATTAATTTGGGGGTCCACATGAAAATATTTCAGAGCCACTGGTTTATGCAACATTAGGAGGGAAGCCCAAATAAGCAACTAAACAAGGCCCTCTCCCCCAAATAAACAAAAAACCCGCAACTACCAACATTTACAAGCCCAAAGTCGCTTATAAATAAGCAGATTTGCCAAAACTGTTGCTGGCCCACCCAGCCCTGCTGAAGAAAACCAGTTGCCATTACGCCATGCAAACCTTCCCCCAGTGCTGCGTCGTTATCCAGCTATTATTAGGGATTAGCATGCTTACTGAGCTTAGCATGACAACACACCGCCACCAACACTCAGTTCACCAGCATATTTTGAGGGAAGTTTGACTCCTCCTAGATAAACAAGCAGCTTAAAGCTGAGGTGGGAAAAGCTGGCGTGTGTCCCAGAGGCTGGCGAGGGGGCTGTGGAAGGAGGACCACCCCTGTGAGGGGACTGTACACAACATGGTCCTGGAGCCACAGCCATATTGGCTGAGGAGGTGGCAGAGCAATAAAGGCTAATTTATAGTCGCATGACCTGAACTACCCCCCCCCCCTCTCTCTCTCTCTTTTTTTTTGAAAATTCATCATTTTTGTCAAGCGACGCTTGTTGAAAAAGGCAAAGGACAAAGTATAATTCAAAAGAAAGATAATGGTCCCAAGGGTGTTTGTTAAAAGGTGTTCGTTATCATCAATGGCTAATTTTGATCTACAAAGGATCTTTGAGAATCCGGTGGTTACATTTTTTTTCTCTCTTTTGGTGATAATGAACATCTTGTTCAGCAGTGTGCACATTGTTCTATTTCTTTTAGTAGACCTTTCATCTGTTCGGCACCTGCACACTGTGTATGTGCGTGTGTGTGTGTGTGTGTGGGGGTGTGTGTGTGTGTGTGTGTGGTGTGTTGTGTGTGTCCGTGTTCTACTTTTTTAATTAGCCTTGATGGTCTCTCTCTCCAGTTCTGTCACGGTGGCAGTGTAAATAGTATTGGGTGTGATGAAGCGCAAGACCAATGTTAATCTATCTGACTGCGTAATGTGCGTATAGTGTTTGTTGGCTGTACGGCTGCTATGTCCAAGGGGTTCATTTGTTTGCTTCAGCGACTGTCTGTAGGATTGTTTGGTTTCGCGTGGTTTGCTGGCTCCAGGGTGGTTTATTTGGTCGGTCGTGGTTGGTTGGGTTTTTTTGTGGGCCACTGGGATTCTTTTGTGGTTTGTTTGGTTGTGTGTTAGTCTGTGTCAGCGGTAGGTTTCGTTATTTGCATGCAAGTGCGCTGTGTGTGTGCGTGTGTGTGTGTGTGTGTGTGTGTGTGTGTGTGTGTGTGTGCGCGTGTGTGTGTGTGTGTGTGTGTGTGTGTGTGTGTATAGTGTAAGTTAAGGATATTCTGCTGGCTGAGGCGGGGTCCTGTTTACAGAGCGGGTCCCAGCAGAGCCCAGATCTCTGACCCTAGCATTCCAGAACCGCCACTAATCGCCTCCGTCTGCGTGTTCTTCCACAGAGCACCCTCTACCACCACATCTCCCCTCCTCTCCATCTCTTTTCTCTCACCCCTGTCCACTCCCCAGTCGGCTCCCTTGTTTGTCAATTTTCCAGCCTTCTGGCCATGCATTTCAACCTACTTTCTGATTTGACACGTTATTGACGAGTACACACACTGAGCAGCATGCCCCCGAAGCATGCACATGAATAACTATCATCCGCACCCCCTCCTCCTCCTTCTCCTCTTCCTCTCTGCTCTGCCTTTATTCACTTTCTCCATAGCTGCTTTTTTTTAATTTCTTGCCTTTGGGTCGTTGTTGTTCTCTCACAGTGAGCTCATTCTGGGCTGTGGTCATAGATGTGTAAATTAGAACCAGCAGAGTTTCTGCACTCGTACCCCTCCCTCTCTCTCTCTCTCTCTCTTTCTGTCTGTCCCTTTTGACTATTTGAAAGCATTCCTGCTTTGAGTATTGGGCCCATTTTGGCCCGTTTGTGTGAGACCTCCCCGCTTCTCCTCTCCTCTCCCCTCCTCTCCTACCACCCTTGCTTGGTTCCCCCTGGCGGGCCTGCCTGCCTGCCTGCCTGCCTGGCTGGCTCCGTCCTGCTCTGGCTCCTCTCAATCCGTCTTGGCCAGGTGCAGAGGTTTGCTCACAGCTGCATGACAGATGATGTGAGGGGGCTGGAGAGTGCTTTGTGCCTTGTTGTGAAAGCCGTTTAGAGGCCGCCGTAAAGGCACGAAGGTTGACTGCGAGCGACAAGAGGAACTGGGGTTTGCGTGGCAGGGTTGTATGCGCGTGATGCAACTCGGCTTTACTGCGTTGTTGTGGGTTTCCTGTCCACCCTGTGGCATTTGTTTGCGATGTGTCTTTGTTGTGCCTTCCACAAACATGTCGTAAACGTCAGGGACTGAGATCGGCGTTTGACTGTCACATTTTGGTATTGGAGGAGCTCCGCAGAACATCTTTTTGCTACAGTAGAGTATAGCCTTTGGTTTGTGGCCATTTACAGCTCTTGTCTGTTTGTGGGTTTGACAGAACGCAAACACAGAAGAAGCCATCGGTATTGGCGGGGGGTGAGGTAATAAAAAACACACTGCTATCTGGCTGAGTGCTTCATGGCGCCCATTAGGCCTGCAAAATGTATTGAAAATCCTCCACTAAGGGGTCCGTGGTCTGATAATAACCACAGACCCCGGCACTTTGGATCTGACTGTAATGGAGAATCTGTCCATTACTGCGCTGACAACACAGCAAAGAACATTGATTATTCTCAGACGACTGGCTATATCCTGCACCCCCCCCCCCCCCCCCCCAACTCCCCCATGAAGACAGGGCAAGAGGTTGATGGATGGAGAGGAGCCACTGGCCAGCCGCGAAGGAAAGTAGCGAGGCGTCCTAATGGGTCAGACCTCTGACCGGGGCAGTGTGCGGCAGACAGTGTGTGTGTCTTGTTAATGTGTGTCAAATGAACGGCATAAAGACTTTAAAAGCAAACCTCCCTCGACCAGACTTGGAGCTTTATTGAAACGGATGTGCGGTCGCTGCCAGCCCTTGACCCGTTGCTGGACAGTGATGCATTGATTGTTGAGAAGGGAGTGTTGTCGGTTATTATAGGCTCTGCCAGAGAGAACTAGTGTGTCTTGTCGACCCACATTGGCACGTCTTAATATGAAAATCTGGGACAAAGGTGATTCCCTGCCAGCGTGAGGCCCACACAGATGAAGCATTAACCACTTTCCAACCTGGCGTCCCAATTTTGGGCAGTCATTATAGGGGAAATAATAATGAAAAATAAAGACTTTCTAAAAGTTTTCAAAAAGCAAATCTACAAGCTCGCGACGCCTCACACCGTGGCATGTCGTGAGCTACTGTATGTTCAGAAATGTTCGACGTTTTTTCCAAAATAGCGACAGTTAATACTTAATGACACAGCACCGGTTGACAGAATGTGTACCTGATCGTATCAGTTAGGCTTTAAGTTCCATATCTCTCTCAAGTCTCGTTGCAGAGCCCCACCCGGGGATCGTTGTCGACGATACATACAACCTGATAAGAGGATTAAAGTGTATGCTGGTGCTTTTCTGTGAAGGTGGCAGGAAGGGAACCCGGAAACCCTCATGCAAGAGATTTTCTGCGGAATCCTACGTGGGAAATCCCACGAGTAACTCTATCTGACTGTCAGAAGGGACTTTCATCAAACATTCGTCCTGCTTTGAACCCCACGTAGGCTAGTTAAAACTAGTTGAAATGACGCTCATCGGGGCCACAGGGTTTCTGGAGAAGCGTTTCTTATGATTAACGATAATGGTTTGGTTTGACTTGTCAGGATCTGTATTGACTGGAAAACGGGTGGGTGGGTGGACAGAACCGTGGTCAGAACTACAGCAGGATTTCCACATAATGTCTGTGAATGGATGCCATGTCATAAATCTCTTTTTCGAGTCGTGCGTGTTGTTGGCGTGTGCGGGAGCGTTCCGTTCCGTATGTGCGCGTGGAGCTAAAGATAGCCCAGTGGAGGTGCGTGTGATGCCAGTAGATGATGTGGATGAGATGAGCGAGAGATCAGGGTCAGACCAGAGCGATGTTTTCCCTATCACTCTGGCACGCTCTCACTCTCCCTCTCCCTCTCCCTCTGCTCTCTCTTTCTATCCGCTCTCTCTATCTCTCTCTCTTGGTCTTGTCGTCACACAACCGCTATCTGCTTGCAACCTGTTTGTGCTCTCTCGCTCTGTTGTCTTTCTTAAAACTGTCTTAAAGGGATAGTTCACCTCCAAAATGGCTTTTTGTCTATCGATTAGTAACCCCATGGAGACTTGAATTCAAGGATTTTTTTTTGTTTTTTGTCGCATTCCTAAGCCAATAGTTTGATGAAAGAGTCTCCTTTGTATCTCCCACCGGAACCGCTGCCTACCTGTCCGCTGGTCATCAAATTATTGGCTTAGGAATGCAACAAAAATATCCATGAATTCAAGTCTCCATGGGGTGACTAAATGATAGAAAGTATTTTTTTGGGTGAACTATCCCTTTAAAGAGCACTAAGCTTTAAAAAAAAAAAGAAAAACAATGTTTGGTCTCTCTGTCAGAGCAACTTGACCTCCAGAGCAGCAGAGGTCACCAGGAGACAGTGTTTAATACTGTTCTACTGTTTACTGTAACTGGAGCTGATCCGATGTGTTTGGACTGTATCCAACCAATCATGCAGACATTCTGACCTTCCTTCACAGTAAAGAATTCCTCAGTATATTAACTCTGACAGTGTAACAAATGTACCTACATAGGTCCATATGGGTCAATTTTGACACGTATGGACACGTTTGTGCTGTGATAACATCAGAGACATGGATGTCTTAAACCATGGGCAATCCTATTATGTCTGTTGCATATTGTCAATGGACTGTCAGTGAACCCAAATGATAGCTACAGTAATGGCTCCAGTCATGTTGATCATATCAAAATCTACACAGAAATCAGTGATTCATGCCCTGTCGTTCACGCCCTGTCAGTCACTAAACGACAGGGCATGAATCACTGATTTCTGTGTAGATTTCGACATGATCGAAATACTACTAAACTTTAGTGTTTAGTAGTATTTTACATGGAATAGTAGGAAAAGTAATATACAGTACAACAAGGACTTTGGCACTGATATAGCCTGGCATGGCCAGACTAGATCACTGCAGCGATTTTACAGGATTAGCTCCGGACACACACACGCACACACACACACACACACACACACACACACACACACACACACACACACACACACACACACACACACACACACACACACACACACACACACACACACACACACACACACACACACACACACACACACACACACACACACACACACACACACACCCTCTAATAGATAGTCTTCTCCTGCAGAGCCACGCCGTAGGTGGACCAGAAACCCATGCTGGGCTCATATCATATCCTCACTCTCAAAAGATAACGCCACAGCATGTATTACAACAGCTTATACAATATGACATTTCATTATGTGTGTGAGAGAGAGAAAGGGCATACATATACATATACTGTGTGTGCGCGTGTGTGTGTGTGCGTGACTGTGTGTGTGAGTGAGAGAGAAAGGGCATACATACTGTACAAGCATGCATGTACACATACACAGCATGCATACTGTATTGTATGTGCTGTTCATGCTGGCCTGCTTGAGAGTGAATGTAAAGTCACGTAGCCTAAAGAGATTCCCTGGCAGGGTCCAGTGTTTGTGCCTGGGTCTGTTCCAGCCAGCAGCCAAGCAGCCTGGGGATGAGAGAGACTCGAGAGGTTAATCATTAGTCCCATGCTCTGCCTGCATTCCATGGGTGGAGAGTGGAGCATGGGATAGGGGCTGGGACGAGGCCTCTTGCAGAGCTATGGGGACAGCTATCAGTTTAAAGTCCAGAGTAGCGATATAAGCCACAGAGTTCTGAACTCGCTGCCAACTCTCAATGCCAAGAAATCGCTTGTTGTCATCTTTGAGAAAAAGAAGGAAAAAAAACACAAGAGGTTTGCAGGACTTTTACCCACTGAACTTTCACCGTGCGGGCGGGGCCGCTAGGTTTGTTTGCATAAGTAGGCTAGGCCTTGACATGCCCCCTTGACACAGCCATATTTATTTTAAACGGTGACCGGGCAAGGAAGTGATAGTGGAAATAAAAGAAGGAGAAAGTTAATATTAGACTAGGTCTACTTAAACTGAAGGTCACCGCTTTTTTGAACGGAACACTGCTGCATTGTTCTCTCCGCCCTGCTCTTCTTTCATTCACAGAGTTTATTACGTTTGTGTAAAAAGCCTGCTTTCACCGCACTGTAATTTTCTGTGTAATGTGCTCCCCCAAATCCTCTCTCCGCCTCCACTCCCCTCTCATTTATCCTTTTATTCTGTGCCCGTCATGGACCTGTAACCCCCCTATGTCTTTCTGCCGGTGCGTTTCCCCCGTCTCCCAGCTCTTCACTGGTGGAAAGCAGCTATGTGCGGAATTCTAGATTCTCAGAGGAATCTGCAAATCCTGTCAGCAGATGACTGACACACTTAGAGCCCGCCCCCCCTCCTCATGTTGCATCCCGTACCCCCATTCTCATACCATTCAGTGAGGAGACAAGAGGCAGGACAAAGACCACCTTTGTCCGAGCCCACTGTACCATCTTTCTCTCTCACTTTCATCTTACACACGCGCACACACACACACACACACACACACACACACACACACACACACACACACACACACACACACACACACACACACATGCAGAAGCACAGATATTCATCAAGCCATCTTTTGTTTCTTTTTTGCCTCGTTATCTTTATTTAACCCGTTGAGACCTGAGGCAGATTCTAAAAATGTCTTCTAAAACCTTTAACAGTTTTCTGAAAAACTTATGTTGCTACATCAGTGGTTCTCAAAGTTTTTCATGTCAAGGACCCCCAAAATTATATGTATTTAGCCGCCGACCCCCATCTCAAAATATTTTGTTCCAGGGACTCCCAGAAGCAAAAATTTGAGTTTTGAGCTTTAAAAAATATATATATATTCAAAGAATTGTCACAATTTAAAAAAAATAGCAGATCTACAAGCTCATGCGCTGTGAGCTTGTGTTTCTGCTATTTTTCAATAGCCAAAGTATAAAATAATGATTAAAGTGGTTTGAAATATAGCAAAAATCTAAAATGACACAGATGCTTTCCCAGTTTTTAATGGGTTAAAATGTTTCTTCATCTAATCCCCCCTGCCCTTCTCTCCCGTCTGTCATCATCAGCCTCCATTCCATTCTTTGCGTGTGAGCTGAAGGCGGTCACGGCCTACAGGAGGGGGCTCTTCTGCGGCGACTCCACCATCACCTACCCTTACGTGGAGAGAGAGGCCATCCCTGACAGCCTGCTCATCTCTGGGGGCATCGTCATTACTGGCCTTACGGTAGGAGGCGTTAGTGCATATAAGTGGAACGTGATAATAAAGTAGGGCTGATGACACGGTTAGTTGGCGAGACAGTCACCTTAAAAAAACGACCTGAGGCCGATTCCACAAATGCCTTCTAAATCAGTAGTTCTCACACTTTCGAGATTTTTCAAAAAAATATTCAAAAATAGCAGATGTACAAGCTCGCAGCGCGGCACGAAGTGACACGCTGTGAGCTTGTATATCTGCTATTTTTGAATAGCCAACGCAAAGATCTAAAGTGATACAGATGCTTTCCCAGTTTTAATGGGTTAAGTTGGTCTATTTAGCTGCTGTCATCATGTTAGCATGGTTTCACACAAATAAATCCACCCATAACCCACAAACAGTCAGTTTATGTTTTACTTTCTTTTCACTCATGTTTTGTTAAATCAACGTTTTCTCTTTCAAATAAATCCGTGCTGTAAAATGCATTGCAACACAATGGTAAGGTGTCAAATCAAAAGTGCAATAAAGTTCATTGCGTTGGATCACTGTAGTATGTATCTCACGCAAGTTTCAAGTCGCTACAAGTTGATTCGCATAGCGTTCTGAACTGATTGGAATCCAATGGCCTCCTCGGAAATAAAAGATGATACTTGGCTTGCGAGCTAGTTCAGGCAGATACTGCACTCGAGAGATTTACCCGCACGCGCATCATTATGTGGATGATGGATATGCGAAGCGTCTGCAACACCGACTTGTCAAGCAGCTGACCGACTTGGCGGTCTGTTTAAGCTCACCTCATTCACTGTTGATCCTCTTGCTGTCAGTTCAACTGAAGGTTGTTATGCGTTCTGCACCTCTTGCTTTCCCCTAAGGGTTCTGTTTTCCCCCGAGGGGGTTTTTGTTTTACATGTATATCAATCAATCAATCAATCAGCTTTATTGTGACAACGCAATTACATGTAACGGTGAGGTGAAACTCTTTGTTTATGCAGGCGTTCCCGTTTTGCAGCTCAAGGAGCAAAAGAAAAGAATTAGAGGCAAAGAATGGAACACAAAATCAGCACAAAAAAGCCTGAAAAAGCAGCATCTTAAAATCAGTATCTTGTCATATGTTTCCCTGCTCTTAAATGGTTGTCTTCTAATGTGCTGAGCAGGGAATAATGAATGTATATGGCAGAGCCTGAACGCCAAGATCAAATATAATATTCACACTTGTATTAACATTTTTATAAATAAAATGCTTTCAATATTTTTGTGAGTTATCTCAGTGGTTCTCAAACCCGACCGTTTTCCAATGCATATCGTAGATCAGTCATCTGACTGATCTACGATGTGCATTGGAAAATGGTCGGGACCCTGCAGTAATGTAAAGTATACTGTTAGTTTTAGTCAGTATGCTAAACATGCCAGACCACTGGTATGGTCCTTTAAAACTCTATTCCGCTGTAACCTAGGCTCACTGTTATAATACATAGACGGCTGTGCGAGCTCGCTGTGGAAGGCCAACCTCTCCTCTCTGTGTTTGTCTTCCCTCTCAGATTGCACTGGGCGAATGCTACCGGGTGCGCTTTCGAGGCGTGCACTCGCGGGCCTTTGTGCGCAACCGTTACGTTTCCTGCTTGTACAAGGAGCTGGGCAGCTTCCTGTTCGGCTGCTGCGTGGGCCAGTCGCTCACCAACATGGCCAAGCTCAGCGTGGGCCGCCTGCGGCCCAACTTCCTCTCGGTGTGCAACGTCACCTACGCGTCTCTCAACTGCTCCCCGGGGAGCTATGTGCCCCACGTCACCTGCAGGCAGCCCAACCTTAAGATGGTTGAAGAGGCCAGGTTAGTAGTTTTGTGCGTCTGCGTGTGTGTATTTACATAACGAATGTGGTTTTATTATCTAAGGGTGTGGTTGTGTGGTACAGTGTGATTCAAGGAGCCTCAAGGAGTTTCTAATATTCACTCACTCACTATGTTTTTGTTTTTCAGGAAGTCATTTTTCTCAGGGCATGCTTCCTTCGCAATGTACACCATGCTGTATCTGGCGGTGAGTTATTACACTTCACGCGCACGCTCACACGCACTCGCGCAATATCCGTTATGTGACCTTGGCCTTCACCTGGGCGTTCTGTGTTTGTTTTCTAATGTTTGTTGTGTAATTACCCGGTGCGTTTCCAAGGCAGAGGGGAGCGTCGCACACCGCTCACTTTCACTCGGCGTTCAAGTCGGACGGCGTTGTGAGCCCGCGGGTCCCCAAGATCACTGTGTACAAAAACACACTGACTAATCACACACGCTGCACGCAGACACACAGACACGTGCTACGGCATACGCCTGTGCTCATTGGAATGAGGGGAGGCCTCTGGGAATGGCAATCCTTGAAAAACATCACACTTCAAAATGGAAATAGTTAGAAAGAAAGAGAAAGAGAGACCAAAAGAGGGAGTGGGGGGGGGGGGGGGGGGGTCAGAGAATGAGTGAGAAGGTTTTCCAGAGGGAACATGAATGGATGAAGAGACGGTGCATTGCAGACAGAAGAAGCCTTGTTGTAGGTCTGCTTTAAAGGAAGGGGTGGGGGGGGGCATTGGATGGCTGTGTTTTCTGCTGGGAGATAGACAGACTTCTTTCAGCAGGAGATTCCCGCACACACACACACACACACACACACACACACACACACACACACACACACACACACACACACACACACACACACACACACACACACACACACACACACACACACACACACACACACACACACACACACACATTCTCTTCACTTCTTTCTCTCCATTCCTTACTCTTTCTCTCTCTCTCTCTCTCTCTCTCTCTCTCTCTCTCTCTCTCTCTGCATTACCCAGGAGTTGTGGGAACACTGTGAAGGAGGAACATCAAAAGAACACCCTTCACATTGTTAACCTACCCTCCTCATTAACTTTAGTCAGAGGTTTGCACGTAGTGACCACATTTAGGAGTGAAATGTAGGAATTGCAAAGTGGACGAACTGTTCTCAGAGCAGAAATAGCATTGGAAATCACTATCAATACATTTCTTTGCTTCTCTCCCCCGATGTTTGCCTGCCTTCCCACCCTAACAAAAACAACTCCTCCGTTCTCACCGTCCGGAGAGAGGCGAGCACAATGAGGAGGGGAGGAGATAGATAGAGGGGATGAAAGACTAGCGAAGAGCAGTTGAGAGTGGCCTGAGTTCTCTCTCCTCTCTCGTCATCTGCCTTTCCCCCACACACCCCTTCCTAATTCCTATATGCAATTCTTTGTTTTTGTTTATTATCTCCGCAAGGTCGAAGGCAGTGGAGGGAAGATTATGTTCTTGCCTATTGTTTGTCTTGTCTGTCTGCCTCTTTGTCTGCAGCTAATCTGGCAAACCACTGGTTCAATCAGTGCCAGATTTATCGTGCATGCTGCCAGTAGTTCATTGAAGTAACTACCTGCTATTCATGTATTGTGAATTTTTTTTTTTAGAACTTACATTTCATGCTGGAAGTCAATGGAGGTCAGTTTTGGCTGAGACTTTCCTTAAATATGGAAATGACATAGATGACTGTTAGACATAGACATAGATATATATGCGCTCCACTGACTGCTTGCACCTTTCTAGTCTATCCAGAGGTTACAGAAGGGCACTTCAACGGTGGGATCGCACCAGCAAACCTCTGGTCCCAAGTACACTACACCGCCGCTGGCTCTCAATGTACTTCCACGCAAACAAACACAAGCACGCACGTCGCACGCGTGCACGGGATACGGTTGCTGCTAGTAGCTAGTGTTTCAGCAGACTGTAGCCAGCCCAGAGGGTGTGTGTATAACCTGCAGCTACATGCCACCCTGTCTGGGGCCAGCTGCTTGTGTTTAAGGCAGGAAGAGTGACACCTGCTCCCCATGAGGAGAAAGAGAGATAGAGAGAGAGAGGGAGGAGAGAGAGAGAGAGAGAGAGAGAGAGAGAGAGAGCAATTGAGACAGAGAGAGGAATGTAGGCCACATGTTTGGTATTGGTTGACGGGCCCAGACAGACCAGCTCATAAACATAGTGGTACATCTGAATCACATTCAGCCCTGACCCCCCCCCCCCCGTTGACATACACAGCATCTCTCTGCACCGCTGCTGACGGATGGGTGCGAGGGGCAGGTTAAGACAGGGGGTTAAGACCCCCACTGTGTACGCGCACGCGAGCAAGCGAGCGTGTGTGTGTGCTTGTTTTGTACGATACAAAATCTATTCTAAAGATAATATATTTTGTGTGCAATATAAAAACCTATATATTTATGTAAAGACATATGCAAACACATGAATAAATATTATTATTCACAAAATAATATTATGACATAATGATATAGATATAGCCAATATAGGTAATTATAGATCATTATAGATCATTAGAATGAACACAGATGAACAACACCATAAAACATGTCACTACTACACAATGAAGTGGGTTATTTTCATTTTTCTCTGACGCATGCAGCTACGTACTCTCTGTTTTGTCCTTGCGCGCACGCACGCACGCACGCACGCACGCACACACACACACACACACACACACACACACACACACACACACACACACACACACACACACACACACACACACACACACACACACACACACACACACACACACTGTGTAAATACGTATTAGAAGGACACTCATGTCCATTGTCTCTCCGTTCTGTATTATTTGACACACGGTCGCTTCCTCTTCTCCCGCACAGTTCTACCTGCAGGCGCGGCTGACGTGGCGAGGAGCCCGGCTGTTGCGTCCACTGCTGCAGTTCCTCCTGGTGCTGATCGCCATCTACACCGGCCTGAGCCGAATCTCCGACTACCGGCACCACCCGTCTGACGTGCTCACCGGCTTCATCCAAGGAGGACTGACAGCATACTGGGTGGTACGTAAGCGCAAGGAGGCTATAGGGCCAGTCGGGTGTAGTTTCTTTGCATTTTCAGCGCTTGTTCCGTTGCACAGTACCGACTATGGTGGAAGCATTTAAACACAGTCAGATCCGGAAAAATCTTTAAATATTTTTCGTAATTTTTTTTAATTGCTGATGCGATGCGTTGTGAGCTTGTAGAGCAGATATTTTTGCTATTTGTTTCATAAGTGGTTAACCCATTTAGACCTGGAACACCTATATGTCGTTATACCTTTCAAGCCGGAAACACATCTGTGTGTAGTTGTTGCTATATACAGTATATATAGCAACAACTTTGAAGTTTATCTGAAAACTTAGGTCAGGATTTAGAAGCCGTTTTTAGAATCCGCCTCAGGTCTAAATAGTAGGATAGGGAATAATTACTACAACAAACTCACTAGTCCGAATCGTTACTCCCCCCCCACACCTCCCCCCTCACCCTTATTTTAATAATGAATGTTTATTGTGTGAACACTGAACAGTTTGTGACTAATAGTTATTTCCCTCTCATTCCTCTGTTTAGAAGTAGTCTAAACAATAGGCCCGTTCTCTCATTTCACCACATCTGATCCACCTGTTTATAAATATTGCGACACTGACAGCATGTGTGGTCTGCGGATTTCTTCCTGACATATTTTGTGTGTGTGTGTGTGTGTGTGTGTGTGTGTGTGTGTGTGTGTGTACCGTATGTGTCTCTGCAGGCCTTCTACATCTCGTCCATGTTTAAGCCCTGTCCCAGCCAGGGCATGTCCCCCGCCAGCACGTCTCTGGAGAGCCCCCTGTCTAGTCAGCAGACCGTCTGTTAGCCTCCCTCCTTCCGGGGGAAACCAGACGAGAAGAGAGGATGGACCGCAGAAAGACAGACAGACGCAGGCAAAGAGAAAGGGAGCGAATGTCAGATAGTATAGATGAGCAGAAGATGAACGGATGGCGAGAGACAGACTGAGAGAGAGAGATAGTTCCAGAACAGGAACTAAACTTAGAGAGAGGAGGAAGGATGTGGTGACTGAGAGATGGAGTCAGTACAATCTAACACGTACATGTGGACACGCATTCAAACATGCAGTCCCACACCTGGCCATATAACCACACGCAATCATCTAACACATCACACAGTGTGAAATAGAAGAAGCACATATGACTGTAGAGCAAACCCGTCCAGGAGAACTACAAAGAAATATTACAGATATTTTTTATATATATGTGAAAAGAATATATATATAGTATATATACAATTGTGTTTTTGTTTTTTATTTTAGACAAAGCTGCTAATAATGTTGATAATTCCCGCAGTTTTGAGCTGAGCGTGCTTCCCTCCGCGATGGAAGCTCGCCGTCAGTGCCTTAGGTTGGCTTCGAGAGAATCATTGTGAAAGTTTTTATTCTTTTCCTGTGTCGTTGGGAGAGAACGATGTCTCGCAGAAAGAACGACACCTCGCCGCCGGCCTACTGTAAGCACCACCAAACCTCCGATGACAAAGACTTTGGTCGCTCGGTGGCAAAGCGACAGAACCTGCGTTTTGATACTTGCATGTGGTGACTCCCAACGCCTCACTTTAACCACTTAAAACCCCTCTATTCCTAGTAAAACGGAGTTACAACTGTACTTGGGCCGTCTACACCAGATCTCCTCGGCAAAAAAAAAGCCGAACTACAAGCTCACATCGCGACGCGTTGTGAGCTTGTAGATCGGCTATTTTCAAATAGCTGATGCATTATGTTTAAAGTGCTCATGTGGCCCATAGTCGCTTCTTTTGGGCTTGTTTTCCTAGACCCGGTTGCTTGTTTCTCTCACAGAATCTGGCAACACAGCTTGTAGATCGGCTATTTTTGGCGACTGTCCCCCCCCCCCCCAGAATAGGCAGAATGCTGGGGGGGTTCAAGGGGTTAAATACTTTGACCCAAGCAACGAGGCAGTGTCCTGTGTTTCCATCGTGCATCTTTCTTTCGCCAGTAGCCCAGGAGTGACCCGGGAGTTATGTTGTTCGGCTAGGTTACGTCCCCCCCGTCCCCCCCCCTCCCCCTCCCCCTCGCCTCGCCGCCCCCCCCTTCTGTGTACTAAACCACTTTAGCTGTGCCTTTTAGAGGCAGAGCTGTGACTGAACTCTGTAACCTTTGCCTTTTTCTTGCCCCTGTGAACTTCCAACCTCTGAGCTGCACCTTGAATTATGCCACTCGCACAAGAGAGCCACCGTGGCCTGTGCACAGTCAAATCCTCAGTGTTCATTTACAAGCAGAATTACACTTTGGTAGAGGTTTGGGCTGTGTTGTGTCGTTACCTTGCCACGGTGTAACTCCAAATACTAATGAGGTATCTTGCGGCGTTGATGGGAAATTGATGTTCCAAAATAGTCTCTTCGTTGACGAACACCAACAAAGCTGCCAATGTGGAACATTACAAAATACTTTTTTTCAGATCCACAAATATAGTCCAGGTTTTCTTACAAATTCAAATGGTAAAAGAAAATGCGTTGTGTGTGGTTTTGTAATGCTACATGTAGGGAGATAATCTGCTTTGTTTGCTTTCATTTGTGTGCTACAAGACTTGATTCAATGTGATTTAAGTCAACAAAGAGACTATTTTGGATCAATTGCTTATCAATGTAGCAACTATTGAAGCTATCTCACCAAAATTTGGAGTTACATCATGGTAAGGTCTACCAAAGTGTTATTGTTCTGTACAAATGTAACCAACATTTGGGTTAAGCGCTGAGGATTTTATGGTGTGGCAGCCAGGAGGCCCTACTGTGCGTCTTTATTAATAGCACTTGAACGTACGTAATGGAACTTTCTAATTGTAATCAATATTATATATATTTTTTATCTCAAGTGAATAATCAGTGTTTATTTCTCATGTCAGACTTATACAAATATATGTTGTTGAAATTGTTGAAATGTTAAAATTGAATGTAAATAGTAACGTCATTTTATAAACCACACACCGAATTTTTAAAAACAAGTGTTAGTGCCATTTTTGGACAGTTTTTACATGTTTCTGTGAGTGTGTTGATCAGGTACGGAAAGTGTGTTATTGTATCTATTGTCATAACTACTAGACTGAGCCAGAGATATTATCAGAAAGCTATATTTTTTTTGTTTCCAGTTATTATTGTTGTGTGTATTGTCCTCTCTGTGAATGCCAGAAAGGCGGAAATAACCACTGTACTCAAGAAAAGAAAACAACAACCAAACCAATAAAATGAATGTTGAATATTTGTACTTTATTTTGCCCACTGTAACTTTAGTGTGTCGTGTCAGTCTTGTTGTGCCCCAGGCCCCTTTAATGCCTTCCAGACACACACATTTAATTTAGTTATTATGGTATTCATGTCATTTCAGAACTAGCTGCTCTCATGGGGGTTGATTAAATGAGCCAGTTTTAAGTAAGACAGTGGTAAGACATTAATTGTTACACACATCGAGACCCATGGTCCTTCTGGGAGGTGTTTGTGTGTGGGGACTAGGGAGGGGGCAAGATTAAACCAAATCTAAACACTGAATTTATAAATGATTTAACCCCCTTTTACTAGGGCTTTTTTGGGTAACTTGTATAGTGCTGCCTTCTCCCTAGAGCAGTGTTGGAAGAAGTACTCAAATTTTTTACTTAAGTAAAAGTATTAATAACACAAGGTAGAAATGTTCTGTTATTACGAGTAAAAGTCCGGTATTAAAAATTTACTTGAGTAAAAGTAAAAAAGTGTTGGCATCAAAATAGATTTAAAGTACTAAAAGTAAAAGTACTCATTAGGCAGAATGTCCCATTTCACGTTTTCAAAATGTATAGAAATCTTTAGATATTTTAAAATTCTCAATATTAAGTGTTGAAGTGGTTAATGTATGTAATGTAATAATCAAAATCAGCAAAGTAACTAGTAACTAAAGTTTTCAAATAATTGTAGTGGAGTTAAAAGTACAATATTTGGTTCTGAGCTGTAGTGGAGTAGAAGTAAAAGTATTGAAAATTGGAAGTACTCCAGTAAAGTAAAAATACCTCAACGTTGTACTTAGGTACAGCACTTGAGGACACGTACTTAGTTACTTTACACCACTGCCCTATAGAGTGTCACTGCTCACACTCTCTCTTTCGGTCTCTGTTTCTCTATGTCTCTCGCTCTTCCCCCGGTTCCTTTCTTTCTCCTCTCCTCTGCTCTTTCAGGCCTTTTGGAGTGCAGTAGAGCATGAAGAGACATTTCAGGGGTCACGCTACCATGGCGATACTTGGCCAGATACAGACTGGAAGAGGTTGAGGCCTTTTCATTCAATTTCATTTCATTTCATTTCATTCCTTCTCTTTCTCTCTGTCTCTCTCTTTTATCCTCTTCCAGGCTGATTGAGGAGAATAAAGGGCAGTTATTATCAAACAGAGAATAGTGAAAGCTGCGGTAATTGGTGTGCATTTGTCACTGAGGTGTAAGGAGACACATGCACACCCATGTGCCCTTTCCCCGTGCAGGAACAGGGTTCCAGTAATGAGGGGAGGGAAGTAATGGAGCACTTGGCAGTCTGGTGTATGGAGGGGGGGGGGGGGTGCTGGGGATTGGGGGGAGGGGTAGGGATGGGCGTGGGGCTTCGGGGTGGGAAGGAATGCGATGGCGGTTTTCGGAGGCCTGTTTTGTTTCATAATACGGTAACTAAGGAGACACATTTCATTCCTGAACAATATGCCTGTGCTTGTGTGAGCTTCCTTTGCCTATCAGTGTCTGTCTATCTTCTTCGTCATTGTCTAAGTGTTTATGTGCGTGTGTGTGTTTATGTGTTTGTGTGACACTGAGCTTATGGAGATAGAGAGAGAGTACGGCTGCCGGGCTTAGTTTACAAACCCTGTCAAACAGCACGTCTCGTTTACACCTCAGATGGCTTCTTCCTCAGCTCACCTTTGGCCCTGATGGGGATGGGGAGTGAACGGAGGCTGACAAACAGAGGCACATTCTCTGTGTCCACAACATCACTCAGGTCCAGGCAAACTGTGTGCGTGTGTGTGTGTGTGTGTGTGTGTGTGTGTGTGTGTGTGTGTGTGTGTGTGTGTGTGTGTGTGTGTGTGTGTAAGCATCTGGGTCTTGAACCCCTCACGGATAACCTAAAATCTACCGGTAAACCAAAGGAGAATCCCCCTTGGACAAGGCGGTTTTACAGGCAGGGCAACTCTAGTGCAGGGCAACTCTAGTACATTCACCCCCTTTGACTTCCAACATTGGGGAGCCTGGTACGGAAGGGGTCCCAGCACCAATGTAGCCCTACTGGATTCGACCCCAGGTCTCCTGCCCACCCATCTACCCATCTACCACTCAACCAAAGGGGAATCCCGTCTGGCCAAGGGACTGAAGGAGATATTAGGCTTCAGGGGTTCAGGCAGTAGGCTACAGTACTCTGCTACACGTGCTTTAGGCCGTGGCCAGGAACTGTGTGTCTTGTGTTGCACCACACAAGAACAGTATCCCGCGCCTGCTGTGGGCATTATTGGGCGTTTTAGGTGTAATCTCAGCCTGTGAAGGCTATTACTGCCAGCACGCCTCATTGTGAAAGAAAACAAAGACCGCACTTTCTCCTTTTTCCTCATACTTAATGCTGGGGAATTCGTTGATAAGGCTTTTTTTTGTTATGTGTAAGAAACTGGACTCGACTAAAAATAGGACTTTGGATGTTGAGGCTGGGTTGATGGCAATCGACTCTAGAGATAAGTGCGCCACTGTAGACACGTAGCAGCTCACCTGCATACCTCTTATTGTCGACGCACAGGACACCTGTACATCATGCCTATGTTCCGTCTGGTGGTGATAGCATCACAGAGGCATTTGCGACACACACACACAGACTGACTGCACTAACTAACCTCCGCTCACTGTTGAAGCAATGCAGTAACCGCCTTGATAGAGAGATACTCAAAATTCTCCCCTCACAGAACCGTTGACATTGCAATGCTAACTACTTTTAAAGCTGCTTGATGCTGAGAAGGTACACGATTTCCTCACGTAGGCTATCATAAACATTTTCATGTCAAGGAGCCCCAAATTGATCACCATGTGTAAAGCATCTGTGCCAGGGACCCCCATAAGAGAAGATTTGTCAAGATTTAAAAGAATTGCAGATCTACACGCTCACAAATGCGACGCTTTGTGAGCTTAATTGTAGGAAGGCTATTTTCCAATAGCTGCAAAATAAAATGGGGCTCAAATGTTTAAACCGTTCCTCATTATGCTGGGGACTCCTGGAACCCTGTCAAGGACCCCTGGGGTCCCCGGACCCCACTTTGAGAACCAGTGGGCTATCCTATGAATTTTGTTGTCTAGTAAAGAGCTTAAATTGGTCGCTGGTCTCCAAGACATGACAGACATACTCTTTGGAATTCTGCTGGCCTCTTATCCGGCTGCAGTCCAACTCCTAATAGAATTAAAAAGGATTAATGGGCTCTTTAGTATGCCCCAGTTCAGACCTGCTCCCTCTGATTCTTGGCGATGCATATTTTCTCCATCTCCCACAGTAATGACAGGCAATGAATGTGCTGGCCACATTCCATTAGGAGTGTGAGGGGGGCACATTTGTGTCCTGATACAACTGTGAAAAGCTTTAGCCTGTGTGCTCCATGCTAGATAAATCCCCTCAATTCCCTTGTCCTCACGCTGCTCCTCAAGGATTAGGATGTGCCGGGTCAGGTTGGCTCATCTGGGTATTCAGTGCAGAACCCCAACACATGCACCAACCCGTTAAACGGATCCACAAACAACCAGATGGGAACTGCAGGTGTGAGACAGGGACACAATCGTCTACGTGATTTGGAAATGCCACAGAATGTGTGTCTGCATGCAGACATGTAGCTGCCACACCACCTGCCTACCCATTTCATTAGCCCAGTACATTCTTGCACTGCTTTTGTAATCTGATATAGATGGTATCACAGTGCTGGCAGTCTGATTAGGATCGTATCATTGCAACACAAATCTTTATCTAGGTATGTGCTGTAACATGCACAGTGTATACCGATCAGAGGATTTTGGACAACTTGGACAACTGTTCAAGTCACACTCAGTCACACAGTGTGTGAATATGTACCTGAGATGTTGATAAACATCACATCCCTGGAAAATAAATTATCAAGATCTCAGTTACAGTATGTCCGTGTCCAAAATGTCAATTTTTAGATATAATTTCCTAAAGCATTTATTTTAGAAGAGCTAATGACCATCCTAATGACCAAATACCTTAGCTCCACTAAAATAATTGTTAACAAAATGTTTGTGAATTACATTTATTAAAAAATATATGGCAACATGAATAATAATATCATAGACATATCCAAATGAAAACAGTTTATAATCACTACAAGAATAATTTCTACAAGAAAGCAGTCCCCGACCGTGTGCACAAACAAGGTGGTTGCAATGCAACATTTAGGCTACATTGAGACAGACTCCCCTATAACTGCATGGAAGCTCCCAAATATTGTAAATAATCTTTTAAACTAGCTTTTGTAAATGTGAAATGAATCAATATCGAGAATGGCCTACTTCACACCTATAATGTAATCAGAAACTGTTTTTGTAAATAGAAACAAAATCTGCCATTTTGAAACAATTTGTTTGGCACAGTAATACCTAATGCGGGCGCAGGTGTGTGTTCATAGAGGATTATTTGATTATTATATTGATTATTTTATGTCTTCGAACGCACCTCAGCCAGTCATAATCAAGGACCGGAACTATCTATTTCATGAACACATTATCTAATGTGCATAGAATCCTCTGGGGCAGCTTCCTCCAGAGTTTGCAGCCAGGTTTTTAGTCAAGAATGACAACAATTCTTATCTAACTGTTCCGAGCGTAATATTTCCCATGACCAAACATCATTTGGTTTCTAATTTTATTGCAGGGCAGCAGTGGCCCTCGTTGGGCTGACTATACAGACCTCTTCTGGCTGACTTCATAGAGAACAGTAAATAAAACAGAGAACATACCAGGCAGTAAGCCTCTATTTACCAATCTAGACTCCATGCTGTTTTATATGCAATGTCAATGAGGTGTTCTGAGAGTACAGTGAAAGGTTAGCTGATATGGGCTGGTGCCATAATGTGGTGGTTTGTTTATTTAAGAGCCCTGGTGTCTGCCAGAATGTTGTAGGGTAGTCTGCCTTTACCTCCACTTGACCTTTACAAAGCGTTCAGCCGCTCTCTGACCAGCTTGTCTTCCCTTTTCTTGTTTTTACCGTTTTACCTTTACCTTTTCTCTGTCTTTCACATTATCGTAGGCATTAATCAACTGTCACACCCTCTCTGGTACAAGTGAGGAATACATATGGAATCATAACAAACGTGTCTGACTTTGACAAAACAAAACAACCAACAGAAAAACAAGCTTATCTGTTGAGACTCACGCAAGGCACCGTGTTGATAGAGATACCAAACCTTATTGTTTATACAGTGCAATCTGAGGGTTGAGAGACAACATGTCTAGTGTGTATGCATCAGTGATGCATACAAGTCCCGTGTTCAAAATGTACTTGAGTAAAAGTACAAAAGTGTTGGCATCAAAATATACTTGAAGTACCAAAAGTAAAAGTAGTCATTGTGCATAATGTCCCACTTCACAAGTTCAAAATGTATGAAAATCTTTTGAAAATAGCAGATCTATAAGCTCACAATCGCGACGCATTGTGAGCTTGTAGAAATCTATACAGGGCTGAATTGGTTTAGTGAATGTTTTGTAATGATAATCAAAATCTACAAAATAACTACTAACTAATAAAACCACTGGTATGCATGTATGCGTCTGTGCATGCGTGTGTGTGTTTGTCAACAATATTGTATGTAAGAAAGTTTTGCTGTCTAGCCACTTTTGTAACTGACTGTTTTCTTATTGTCTGACTGCACTGGCAGTGTGATTATGTCCTTTGTACAAGGCGTTCTTGTACTTGTGGAGATAAATAAATAAATATTTCAAAGTGTGTGTGTGTGTGTGTGTGTGTGTGTGTGTGTGTGTGTGTGTGTGTGTGTGTGTGTGTGTGCGCGCGCGTGCACATGCGCGTGTGCGTGTGCGTGTGTGCAATGCAAAAAAAAAATTGGATGAGAATTAAAACATACCCACTAAATATAAGCAATTATGTTATTTTGACTTTGATTGTGACCCTGACCTTTTTCAACCCAACAGTTAGTCTTCTCTTTGAGGAAGCCTATAATAATCATTCCATGCATCAGTTTCATGAAAATCTTCTCGATTTTGACAGTGACCTTGATCACGACCTTGACCTCTGAATGACCCAGAAGTCTCTGCTGCTTGAGGACCAAAAGTGTACATTCTTTTAGGGCCAGTGGTTAAGATGTTTGGCCTTAGTGTCCTTTCCGGCGTGGGAGACATGGGTTCGAATCCCGGGCGGTACACTTGCAGACCAACAAATCGTATGGGGTGGAAACACACTCCTTTGGCAGAGGTATAAACACGAAGGTTTAGTGAGGTGTCTGTTAACGCGTGGAGTGGAGGAGAAACACTTATGGGTCCTGGCCAGGGTCAACAAGCTAAAACCTCCCACTCACACATCTAGACACACACTCACATGCCCTGTTGATATGATGCTCAGTGACAGAGAAGAATGATGAAATAGCCCATTTATCAGTTTCACAGGACATCATTACTTGGAAGGAACCTTGTGTACTCGGTTCCATAATTGTCTGGGGTCACATGCTGCTGTCCTGGCGCTTTCTTCCTAGTATTTAAGAGATGATCTCATCGAATACACGGAGTCTCAAGAAAATAGTGGCCATTAGCTGTGAAAATAAAGGAACCTATGCTATAAAATCCAGAGTGTTAATTTAACCCTGAGTGTACAAAAGGAACCGAATGAATTCGGTTACTTTTATACACTCACTCACTCACTCACATTGCTACGAATGCGTGCATGCGCACCCTGTGTGTACATGCGTCACACTCAGAAACGTGTTTACATTTCCATACAGCTTCCGCGTCGTTGACATGCATTGCAGGGTACATTTAGTCATTCAAGTGATGTTCTGACGGCACTATCAGTGCAGTTAATGACAGCCCTCTCCAGGGAAACAGCTGGAATAACAAGGAGGAGGACTGAGCGGGCTGAGGTGCTAAGGTCACGCTTATTACAGCTTATTGCTGCAGTACATTAACAGTACATTAGAGAGGGGTCATGAAAACGAACTGACCCGGTGTTTATCACATGCTGTCACTCTGAATCAGTGCGCAATTACATAAAAATGACACAATTGCGTATCCAATTGTGTAATATTGAGCATGTTTGGCAATTCTTCTCCAATTCCTCGTAGTTATGAAGGAAGTGAGGATGATGACTCATTGTGTGCAATAGGAGGTGTGTGTTATTGGTGGATGGATGACAGTTTTCAGACTGAAGAGGAGAACTTTTCTCAGACAGTCTGAATTGTGGATGTGATGGCCAGGCAGATTTCAACCTTATGGGTGCCCTTTCGTGTTTAACAACTTGTTGTGAGCTTTGGATATGAGATTTTTGCAACTTGTTTATTTTTTATTTTATTTGTTCCTCTTATAATGACATGCCCAAACTCGGGACTCCAAGAATCTTAGTTCTTGTTTTTAGCGGTGGGGCTTTAATGGATAGCGATGTCTGTCATTTGGTCGGCCGGGTCGGACCACTTTGGCCCCAAACATTCAAAAACTACTGGCTGGATTGGCATGGACTTTGGGGTGCACCTTCATCGTGCCCGGACAATGAAGCCTACTAGTTTAGATGACCACATAGCCTTTCCTCTAGGCTAGCGCCACCATTAGGTCAAAGGTTTCACTTACACACAATTACCCAAAAAAAAGGAATGGGCGGATAAACTTGCAGAATGCGCTTGCTGTTTGTTGTGGATTAATCCTAACCATCTGAGTGACCCCATGACATTTTCCCTAGCACTACCCTCAGGCAAAAATGACAACTTTGCATACTGTACAAGATACTATATCTCATAATCTAATCAGCAGACTGCAGAACTAACCCTACTGATTTTGGTGACCCCATGGCCTTTTCCGCAGTGACTGCGTCTGTAAATATACAATTCTGCCACTAATGATATAAATGTTGCTTTTTGTATTGTTTATGCCACTAGTGACATTGCACTCAATTGTCGGTTCACACTTTGGTCAGGATGGGTGTGAGGAACCTCCAAGGGCCGCTAGCGGCACTTATAGACTCTTAGTCTTGGACTCTTGTTTTTCTTCCTTTCCATTGAGTCTCTGTCGGACAGTCGGTGAGATTGATTGAATACTTTATTAGTCAGAAATGTGAACAGCACGAGGTGCAGTCAGACATTTAGGCTAAAAGGATAATGAAAAGCTTCATCCAGATGTGTTTTAGGGTCATTCGCTGTAATTTATTTGAACGACGCGTGGAGGATTTATGGCCGTCTCTCTCGCTCTCTCTTGTCATTATGTATTTTTCTTCCCTTTTGTCACGGTGACAGAAGATGACACAGTGCCGGAAGGAAAAAAGAAAGTGCCCTTTACAGATGAGGAATGATGACAGTGGCAGAAGGAGACATTCATCTCTCACAGTCAGTGGCGGACCCCTGGAGGAGTCTACCTGTCCTGACAGTGCCAAAGCATGTGATCACCTGCACTGCCTCTCTCTACTCTCCTCACTCCTCTCCCACTCTTTGCCATTTTTCTGTTGAGTCCAGCTGTCTGATCACCTCACCTGATCCACTGCACAAAGGCTGTGTTTGTTTAACAAACAGGGCTCAGCCAACTGTGAGGACGCC
>NC_137615.1:16845344-16927844 GCF_963280865.1 Gymnoscopelus braueri
TTTTCATGTTAGTGATGATGTTCTGCAGCCTCGCTGTTCTCAGGGTTCTGAAACAGGCCATGCCAGGTGAGATGGGGAGTTAGAGGGACAACAGGTTCTCAACCCTGCTTGCCCTTAACCTTGGGTACCTTGGACCCCTTATGGCAAATCCCAGCCCAGGGCAGGTGCTATGAGGTCTCCATGTTTGCCTATTAGGCCTATTAAACGATGGTCAAAGAAGAGAAGAATTAACAGGGAAGAGTATAGTACAGCAGAGCTCATAAACCTTGCTTATAAGCTTACAATAAGGAAGAATGAACCAATAATAGCATAATGCTGTATGTGTAAGGCTTGTATTGCTAAAATGACACATCTTGGGGACAGGATGTTACTGCAATACATACGTATAAATATAAGTTAGTGGTTTGGGTCACAGGGTCTCCTGTGTCAACCTCGTATGACACAGGAGATGTCGACAGGACTGGTCACTCAGAAGTGGCAAACAGGATGAAGAAATGAAGAAATAGATGAGAATGAAATCTGTATGTAATATGTAATTTGGTTGTGTAATATCGTAGAACCAATAATAAACTAAAAATTGGATATACTCCAGTAAAGTAAAAAATAAATACCTCAAAATTGCACGTAAGTACAGTTCTTGAGTAAATGTACTTAGTTACTTTACACACTGCATGTTAAAGGAAGAAGGGAGCTAGACAGACAGAGGTGAGAGAGAGAGAGAGAGAGAGAGAGAGAGAGAGAGAGGGGCCCACATCACTGTGACACAGGCTGCAGTCTGTGTTTTCTCGGTGGACCAGAGAAGATGCAGCCTGAAGCATGCTGCACCCTGCTGGCCTCTCTGCTTTATCTGTGTACAGTCAGTCTGTGTGTCTGTCTGTCTGTGTGTGTGTGTGTGTGTGTGTGTGTGTGTGTGTGTGTGTGTGTGTGTGTGTGTGTGTGTGTGTGTGTGTGTGTGTGTGTGTGTGTGTGTGTGTGTGTGTGTGTGTGTGTGTGTGTGTGTGTGTGTGTGTGTGTGTGTGTGTGCGTGCGTGTGTGAGAGAGAGAGAGAGAGAGAGAGAGAGAGAGAGAGAGAGAGAGAGAGAGAGAGAGAGAGAGAGAGAGAGAGAGAGAGAGGGAGAGAGGGAGAGAGAGAGAGAGAGAGAGAGAGAGAGAGAGAGAGAGAGAGAGAGAGAGAGAGAGAGAGAGAGAGAGAGAGAAAAGCGGGAGAGGACAGAGGGCCCTTTGAGTGCCCATTAAATCCTGCTTTTCTCTCTTGGTTAGAATCTGATGGGAGGATAGCCATCCCTCCTCCATGACCAGACTCCATGGAGGATGCACTCCTGCTCTGACACACACACACACACACACACACACACACACACACACACACACACACACACACACACACACACACACACACACACACACACACACACATTCTAAACCATGTATTTATGTCCACACAAAGGAGAGCATACAAGGAGACAAATATTAAAGGTGCAGTAAGGTTACATTCACAAAACCATGGCATACGTCTTCATGATACAATAGTCACTCAGTAGGCCTACCCTATGGGTATAAGTAACAGCGTCTCCGCCATATGTGGTACACACACACACACACACACGCATGCACACACACACGCACGCACGCACACACACATGCACGCACGCACACACATACACACATACACCTACATGTACGCACTCACCCACACCCACACCTACATACTGTACCAAACCACATGGTTTCCGTATGTTTGTATGTTTGTCCTTGTTTTGTTTTTCCATAAAGAAACAACGTGAGACGAGTGGTTCATCTTATTCCATGTCTGTGTCTGACAGTAAGTAAATGCAGCAGTGGTGTAAAGTAACTAAGTACATTTACTCAAGTACTGTACTTAAGTACACATTTTTAGGTACTTTTAATTTACTGCAGTATTTCCAAATGTCAGTACTTTTACTTCTACTCCACTACATCTCAGAGGCAAATATTATACTTTTACTCCACTACAATTATTTGACAGCTTTAGTTACTAGTTACTTTGTAGATTTTGATTATTATTACAAAACCATTACCACTTCAGCTCTGTATACATTTCGGCCATTTGAAAATAGCCGATCTGCTATTTTCAAAGATTTTTTATACATTTTATACATTTGAAAACTTGTGAAATGGGACATTCTGCATAAAGAGTGCTTTCTACTTTTTCTACTTGTAACAGAGTATGCAGTATTGATACTTGTACTTAAAACATGTGGGAAAAGTACTTTTCCCACCACTAAACTGCAGTTACTTGCATGCTTAGTTCTCCCAAACCTTTAACTCCCCCAGAATGAATCATCTACTGATCACTCACCACAACTGGCTCTTCTTCAGGTCATGGAGAAAAGGTTATCCAATGTGAGCTTCTGACCCATGTGACAAGGGCATCCTCTTGTGTTTGACCCGTGCAATTACAAGTGAAATCCAAATCAAAGGGTCACACGTTGAAAAAGACATTTACCTGTAATGAGACCCTTTACTGCAACGCCTTAATTAGTGAAGAATGAAGATGCAGACAGCAATAGAAAGGCTGTGTCCTACAGCAGCTCATGTGGACGAATGGAGAGATTTTTTACACAAACTCCTTTCACTATCATGCCTGCTGGCCTTGGAACTTTTTCTTAGCTGTGTATAGTTGGGGAGGTGGGTCTCTGACCATTGATCTGAATTTGATTAATTCCATTGTTGTTGTTTAAAAAAAAACCTTTTCTGCAATGTAGCACTTTGAGATGTGTGTAAAATATAAAGTGTGCTATGTAAAATGTATTATTATTATTATGTTCAACAGCTGATCTCAGTTCAGGGACCACTCTTATTCGCTATTTACATAAAATGTAGCAGTGAAAATGTATTCAATGGAAACTTTCACTTTAATGCAGACAACACTATCATAGTGCTCTGCTCTGACACATTATTATATATTATATAACTTAAACAAATGTGTGTCCTTTAGTATTGGCCAATTTAAGTAATTTTGCACACATGTGACCCACCCATAATGTGTCACATTTTTGTGTTGATTTATTGATTTTATTTTGTACTTTGAAATCGTTTTTGGAGCTGTCAGTGTATCAGTATTCAGCTTGGTCAGTAGGGGGCAGTATCAGAGTGTTTTCTCCCTCATGGGATACTATTACCTGCAGACAGGAAGCTACGGTGCCGTCATTCTGATGAGAGCAACTAGTCTGAAAACAACTCAAACATTCTGTGTGCTTCTTTCTCCTGTTAAACAGGTTAGTTGTGGTGCATCAACTCACTAAATGGTATAAATGTGATCATTAAGTACACGTTCTGATGGTGGAGCCTAACTCTGAAGTGTTTGCAAGATGTGGTTATTGTTTGTGAATGAATCCAGTGCAGAATTGATTGATGTACTTTTATTTAGTAGCCTAAGACATGAGAATCACAGTACATGGAAGTACAAAATTCACAATACAAGGTCTACTAAACTGGAAGACTCAGTTAAGCATGCAGCTTGTTTAAGATGAGAACCCCATGCACACAAATCATGATGACATATAAGAGACAGACAGATATACACACTACTATACAGAATGTCATACAATCAGCTTTCAGGTTACTGGTATGAAGAGAGAAAAAATATATATACAAAAGAGGAAAATGAAAGGGGGGGGGGGGGTAGGGTAAGACTTAGACAGGGGCCATTTTCGAATTGCAGCCTACTGAAGGTGTATCTTTAGGGCAGTTTTGAAAGTGAGTAGGGTTTTACACTCCTTTACTCCTTTTGGTAGGGCATTCCACATTTTTGATGAATAGCATGAGAACGAGTTAAAGGGATATTTCACTTTCAAATAAAATAAACATTAAAAATAAATATTTTAAAAAAATGAAAGAAGTTATGGCAAAATCACGGCCCCCTCACACATTAGTAGGACACTCTAATGCGTGAGGGGGCCGTGATTTTTCCATTACTTTTTTCATTTATTTTTAATATATTTTTTTAATGTTTATTTTATTTGAAAGTGAAATATCCCTTTAATTCCCTTTAGTTGAGCCAAATCTGGGTTGAACATGATTTGTGGAGCTGCCTCTGGTGTTATGATCATGGACTTCATTAACATTTTGGAAGTATTTTGACAAATACAGGGGGATCCCAATGTTGTGGTGTATCTTGAAGACCAGGCCCATAGCAAGTTGCTGTACTCTGTCCTCAACCCTAAGCCATCCAATCCTAGCACAATGAGCAGGGGTTAGATGGGTTTTGTGATTGAGGCCAAGAAGTAGCCTTACAAGTTTGTTTTGGGATGTTTGGAGCCTTGTTTTTAAGGCCTTGGAGGTGTTGTGATACCATGAAGTGCATGCATAATCATAATGACCTTGAATGAGGGCCCCTGCAAGAATCTTCAGAGTATTCTTACTGACTAGACGATCAATCCTCCACAAACACAGTACACAGTAGTTTGGCTGGAGCAATCAATGCAAAATGGCGACGTGAGTGCGCAATGTTTACATAGGACTTTCTGATCCTAATTCAGACTCCCATTGAGCTCCCGTTTTTATGTAAAGTATTAATAATGTATTTTGGTGTTCTGTAAGAAGTTTGACATGCTATTTTATTGTGTTTGGACATGGTTAAATAAGTTAAACTCTCAGGAATTAGTCAATTAATATTTCCAGTACAGTAACTTAAAGCTGCATTACTAAGAAGAAGAAAAGTATAATTGCTTAAAAAAGTATTGTGAAAAGTGCATTAAGTTAAAGGTGAATATTCCTGAGAAAGACAAGACAGTTAATGAAGGTCTGATTGGGTACTATATTGTATGTTTTGAAGTAATGAGGTGTAACAGGTTTGCTATGTGAAAATATATGGAAAAGAATATGGGAAAAACATGCAGTATTGTAATGGTGATTAACTCCAGTGTTACATTTATGGTTCAATGATGTATTTTGGTGAAAACAGAGTTGAAGATAAGTAACATACATTGAAATGATAATACAAAGGAACAAAAGAAATGGGAAACAAAGTGAATTGTGAATTTGTGATTTTTGTGAATAAATTCTGATGAGAGCAACCAGTCTGAAAAGAACTCAAACATTCTGTGTGCTTCTTTCTCCTGTTAAACAGGACATTATTATCTGCATGCTTGTCCTGGCTACCTGGGACCTGTAACACATACCTGGATTTTGTCCTCTACATTTAACTCATCCTAACAGTTAGGAGCAGTCGGTAATGATAACTATTGAACATTGATCCCATAGAGACACACGACCGGAAACGGAAGGCCTACAAATCCACGCCCACTTTTGACACAGTGCCGCTACTCGAGGTCCGTTAGAACGATGAACTGCAGCTCTCAATGCAATCTCTATGAGAGGCATTGTAAAATACCGTCATTTCACTGGTTAACTACTGAGGCTGTAGGGATTTTTTTTGTGTTCTAATAATCTGTCCCATTTGTTTAATTTATCCTTTTTAATGTCCCATATCTTTCATCTCGATATACTACCCACAATATACTATAATTTACTCCATCAGTATGTCAAAACCGCTAGCATCGGAGATCTAGAGTTTAAGTGGTCGCATGGTATATACGTCACGGACGCATCCCTTGAGGTTTTCAATACCCAGAAAACTGGCGAAAGTGGCCGTTTTCAATATGTTTTGGTCATTATCTCTGAAACAGAAGGTCCAATCTGCTCAGTTCAAAGCTTGTTGGATGCGTGACTTTGAGGACATTAAGCACGCAATGACACATTCTCGGGTATTTTTTATTATTTTTAGGGGAGGCGAGATCTTAGTTGGGCAGGCGACCGCCTGTCCTGCCTCTACAGTGGGTACGCCACTGGTCGGCGCTCGGCGCTCGTAAAGACAGTGATGTCACTGAAATGCGACAACTTGTCTGTCTGCTGTCTACCCTCTGCTGTGTTAACATTATGGGTAACTCGTTAAAGTGGCAAATTAAATGTTAAACACATCAACTATTAAGAAAACAAGAAGATATGTTGACAAAGACACTCCATACATTTGGAAACATATTTTTATTTAAATCAATATCGTCTTCAGTTAATGCAGGATAATTTTAAAAGTAGGCTAACTCTCATATCCTCTCATAGGGAATGCATTGGCAGCTGCAGTTCATCGTTCTAACGGACCTCGAGTAGTGGCGCTGTCTCAAAAGTGGGCGTGGATTTGTAGGCCTTCCGTTTCCGGCCGTGTGTGTCTATTGCCTGGGAAGCTCAAGTCTTGCTCAAGGACATTTCAAGCCAGGAGGAGCCTGGGTTCGAAACGGGAACATTCCAGTTGCTATATATCACTGGTTCTCTTTTCATGTCAAGGACCCCCAAATTGACACTTATTAGGCCGCGGACCCCCATTTGAAAAGATATGCCAGAGACTCCCATAAGAGAAGATTTTGTACGGATTTTGTACGGCTCTAGCAGTTTGACATGCATTAGGCTACAGACCCCCATTTAATGGCATTTCTGTCTCTGGGACCCCAATTTAGATTGTAAAAGGGTCCATTTGGTTCCATTTGTACACTCTCAGAGTTACAGACCCATAAAGGTCCATTTGGTTCCTAACTATCCATCATTTAGCTGGGGACCCCCTGGAACTCCCCGGACCCCAGTTTGAGAACCAATGCTGTATATAATGCACCCTTTATGATTAGAAACTTGTTCTGAATTTTGACTAAACTACACCTCCCATCTATTACTACGCTTCATTGAAATCAGATTCCATCTGTATCCCTGTACAAATATTCAGTAACTTTTATAGATAAAGTTAAGTTACTGATAAAGTCCACCCTAAGGACTACTAACCATTGAGTTTCCTGCACTAACTTTACTGAGTAGACCTCTAGAGTAGACCTACTGCACATGAAAAATGCTGCTAATTATCCCAAAAGTGACTGCAAAAGATTGCTGCTCTGATGCATGTAACAACACAATACGTGACATAACTTGTTTTTATTATATTTTGACACTTGCTTTGACAATATAAACACATGTTTTCTCGTGCCAATAAAGCTCCTTTGAATTGAATTGCTGAAATTGGGTTTTGTATTTAAGAAGAGGATAAAAAGAGACTGCTAGCTGCTACCTTTATGTCAGTGCTTGATTTTAGCCAAGTATTCTACATCCATGCATCCTCTCAAAGCCATCACATACTTCAGATAGATATACCTATCTATCACAGAGGTTCATCAAAAATGATACGGTTGGTTGGACTGCTTTGTCCACCTATAGATTTATTCACTATAGTATTATACCTTTATTTATAAGACAATCCTGGCATTACTTCCATCTATCAAAGTAATACTTGAACAGTTCTAGTATGCTCCCAGGATTATACTATAATAAGTAACTGTCCCCAAAGCCTGAATTGGGAAAAATGGCTTTTACAGTGCATGCTACTCCTTAAGCTTGAAAATTAATTTCAGATGGATTTAAGTCTAGTAGTATTAGATGTTTTAAAACAATGTTGATGTAATGGGAGGCAGGTAAATCAGGCTGTCAAATTAATTTTGCTGCCTGATTCTGTAAAGCATTTTAGGCTAACTGGTTTTGGCTACTTCTACTGCTTTTCCAGATGAGACGAGTATTGTATGTACTTATGTGAATTGTAACTTTTAACTTTTTTTGTCTGTAATTTGTTATAGGCTGTTTGTCTGCAACCATGTTTAATACAGCTGAATGGCCATGGAGGTATAGGTAAAAGTCTTGGCCAGGACACAAAAAGTGTTTTAACTGGTTAGATAAGGGTTAAAAAAAGACAACAACTAAGCCCTCCTCTAACATGAGATCATATGAGGCCACTGACTTCCTTTCTTTCAACTTCATTTCCTTGTTGTCGAGCTACAGCACAGTACAGGACTCACAAAATGAGCCATTTAATAGCACCCATAACTCTGTCACTCGTCATCTCCCAAATATCAGGTAAGAGTTGAACTTTCACCAATATTATTTCTTACCCATTTCCTCTTAAATGGGATAATTCTTCCTTTTTCGGTGCTATGCTGTGTCCTCTGTTTAAGGACATGGGACAATGTACAATTTCCTCAAGGATATTTGTCTCTGCTCCTGAAGCAATTTTCATTTTTTTTTGCTGTATGCTGCAGACTTGACAATTATGATCAAATAATTATTTCCATCCCACAGCAGCATGTCATCAAAACAATGCTTTCTGTCAAGACATCAAGGTGGCCGATGGCTATGTTTACCCTTGCACTGCCCCTGTCGGATCTGAGATAGAGGTGTATCATGATAAGGTAGTTGATAAAATCTAAATCTAAAATCAAGGAGTCAAGCAGGAAGATATAGGTGATGTTTAGGCTGAGGCAAATGGGGAATGGGGGGAAGGGAGGGGATGGGGGAAGGGAGGGGATTCCCAGTGGAGGAAAAAGTACTCACATTTTTTACGTAAAAGTATCAATAATGCAATTTACTTGAGTAAAAGTACGAAAGTATTGGTATCAAAATGTTCTTAAAGTACCAAAAGTAATGTTTTATAATAATAATCCAAATCTATAAAGTAACATACTGTAGTAGGCTAGCTAAAGTTTTCAAATAATTGTAGTGGAGTAAAAGTATAATATTTGCCTCTGAGATGTATGTGGAGTAGAAGCAAAAAATACCTCAAAATTGAGTAAATGTACTTACCCCACTGGGGATTTTTACTGGGCGTTGGCCATACCTACACTCACTGACTTTTTACTGACTTCAACTCAGTGGCATTTTCATTGGAATTACATTACTTATTATGTTATGTGTTCAAGGTAATTGTTCTGAATTCAGTGGGCCAACTACAGGTACATCATTTAATGTGTTCTGTCTACAGACCCTGATTGCTTGTTTCCACAAGCAGTCATTTGAAACCGGACCACATGTGATAAGAATGGACAAGGAGGCAGTTGTCACGAGCAGCTGCCTAAATCTGACAATTAGATTTGTAATCCCCCTTGTGAGTATATAACGCTTCTTTGAATTTCACCCCAAATGTATATTATTATTTTTTTGTTAAAAAGGTTAAAGTACTATATTCTGATTCTGATACATTGCTACAGAGCCTTTGTTCGGTCACAGGGGTCTCCCCAGCTCTTTAGTAAACAGAATATAGTACATTTTCAGGTAGGTGACACACATTTAAGCCAATCAGGAGAGAGCACTGAAAATGCATTTTCTGTTTAATAAAGAGCTGGAGACACATGGAGACTCCTTTTACTGAACAAACACTCTATAGCAATGAGTACTATCACAATATAGAGCTATTTAACACTTATTTTAACTAAAGTAAATCACTTACCCTACCTTTAATTATTATAAAATATCCTGTTTGCACTGAAACATGTTAAAACGATACAGTGACCTTTGTTTTCTGCTCTCAGGATGAAAAAGGCTTGATAGAGGAGAAATGCTCTGCGTATGTAGTCACCGGTACGGTAATCTTTAATAATACCATAAAGCCCCGATTTATCAGTGACCCTTACTGAATCAGCCGTTATCTTGTGATATTCAAGCAGCTCTTCATGTTTTATATACTGTATGTTAAGCACTTCACACTGTTATCTCATCCCTTGGCATTAGAGGCGAGGGGGAATACCAAGAATGTGGTTCCTGCACCGCAATGGATCACAATCTGTGAGTTACTGTCTCACCTCTTTGCACTGCACTTGTGTTAATTATTTTCACTGTATCAGTGTTAATTTTGACAGCAAATTTAGATTTAGTTTAGTCATAGTCTTATGAATAAAAATGCATTTAGCTTTAGTCATATTTTAGTCATCTGAAAGGTTTTAGTTTTAGTCTGGTTTTAGTCGACTAAATATCATTTGATTTTAGTCGACTAAATCTACAGTTGATTTTGTTGACAAAAAATGCCTTGATAGCGTCGTAATGACTGATTTTACACTTGGTTGCGTGCTGAAAATAGCCAATCTACAAGCTCACAAGGCGTCACGACGCGTTGTGAGCTTGTAGATCTGCTATTTTCAGAGCACCACACCGGAGCACAACCAAACATAAAATGTATTTTAGTTCTCCTGGATCTCTTCTCCACTAGTCCCTCCCTAACATGTTAGTCTAGTTTTTATTTGTTGACGAAATCGTCAATATATTTAGTCTTAGTTTTAGTTACCATAGTTTAGGTTTTATTTCGTTTTTGTCAGTGTAAAAAAGTAGCCGACGACCATTTTTTGTCATAGTTTTAGTCGATGAAATTAACTGCACTGTATCCAAAGACAAAGGAGTGTTTTTTTTGTCTTGTTTATTTTTCAGTTGGTGCACTGGCTGCTGTGCTATCTGTCGGGGTCCTTGCTGTGCTGTTGTACTTTGGCATTTCTCGGAAATGCCGACAGAGGTGAGGGCATGTTTTCACTCTTATCAGAAATGACAATGAATAACCTTTCACATGACTTCTGTTTTCCGCGCACGCATTAACAATGAATTATGCAACTTTCATTTATGAAGAAATGCTGTGTTTGTTGTTTGTTAGATAGAAGCAAATGGCAGTGATTATTTCCTGTATTTATGTATTCTGTATTATGAGTTGCATCATATCCTTTCCTGGATTGCAGAAAGGGCATTTACGATCCAGAGAGTGGAGGAGGGGAAGAAGGGAGCAGGTCAGTGATTGTACTGTTACTGTAGCAACACATTTTCACTTCAACACACACGAAAGACAGTGGTGGAAAGTAACTAAGTACATTTACTCACTGTACTTAAGTACAATTTTGAAGTACTTTTACTTTACTAGAGTATTTCCAATTTTCAGTACTTTCACTTCTACTCCGCTTATCTCAGAGGCAAATATTGTACTTTTACTCTAGTACTAAAATTGTACATAAGTACAGTACTTGGTTAAATGTACTTAGTTACTTTACACCACTAAGTAGGAAGTTGAAGCTTTGTCATCTTCTTTGATGTTGAAGGCTGAATGAACTGCGCACGCACACCGATCTACACGGAAGCAATGATCACGAGGATGTGGAAAATGCACAAGATTCCAGGTTCAATGCTGTTAACCCATTTCATATTGTGCAACCAATTTTTTTGGACTCCATATTAGCCTCTCTGTCAAAATAGACACAGTTGTTTTCATCACACAGGGAAGTGTTGACTGTAATATGTTAACGGCAACCTTTACCTCCACAGTATCGATCCCCAGACTGATGACAGGACTGCTGAAGCCCCCGGGCTGGCCCACAGCCCGCGTAATGCAAGGGCGAAGCAACCTAATGAGTGAGGACGAGAATTTGTATGCCTTCTCAAGTGTGCAATTCTCCTTTTGAACTTCAGGGGACATGTTCCTTTAAATAGACCAGAGAAGAATGAGACTTCTCAACCTTGTATTTGTGTTTCAAGGGTCGCACAGCATGGTCACAGTGGCTCTGAGGAACTGAATGCCGGCCCCACAACTGCCCTGGAGGCAAATGCCATCTCAAGCAAACGAGCCATGAACAGGTAGCCAGAATGGACTGTTTATATTCTGTTTTTATTTTAATCAACATAAATCCTAGTCTTGGTATAATTTTGATTTTGATCATGACTTTCAGGAACTTGAGGGATGACCCAGGAGGCCGGAACAGCAACAACGGAACTGACATCAAAACCATGTAAACTCCAAAATCCTTTAATTCACTCTCTCATGTGATTATTATTGATGTATTAGAGGTGGAGATTTGATCTCATTTACACTTTTATGACATCAGCAATTATTGTGTTGTGAAGAAGATTACAATTTGCATGTTAGCAATCACATTGTAGGCCTAACCGTAATCTGAATACTTAAAATCTTCCTAATTTCTCTGCATGGTTAGGCCCTTTGTACACTCTAAACACAGCGATTGCACGGACACCGGTATTGTTTAGGCAAATCAAGCAGATTTTGAATAGGGGGGAGGTAATGTTTATGGACATACCCACAGTATATGGATTGCATCTTTCAGGTAAGATAGTCACTCACGAATACAAGAACGCTCGCCCCAAAACACTCTCGCCCCGGCTCAAATCCGGCAACCTCGGAACGGTCGCCACTTACAGTAGGTTCCTAAACGTAACCTCAGTAAAACTACCTGAACCTAACCTTATTCCTAAACGTAACCTCAGTAAAACCATGCCTAAACCTAACCTTATTCCTATACTTAACCTCAGTAAAACGAATACATGAATACAAAAAAAACGTGGGGGGGGGGGCAAGCGAGTGTGTTTTGGGCGAGCGTTCTGGTTACCTCACTCACAGCCTGACCTGGTATTGTGGTGAAACAACTGGTATTATGGTCTTGTTTACTTGGTAGAGCCCATGGTGCCTTGGTATGCGGTAGATCAGGCATAATAACCCATGAGGTTTGGAAAGGGGGGTAATATAGGATCTACTGCTGATGCTTAATTTATGCTTGATCTGATGACGCCTATAGATCTGCTATTTTTGGTCGGCGGCTATGTCGTTTGACGAAGTATAAAATCGGGCTTTAGGTTTGAGCCTTCTAGAGCTTTCCTCCCGAGTCTAATTAAAATGAAACTCCCACAATGGAATATCTCCACTTGATGTAACCTCAGTGACATACCCACCATTCTTGTACTCCCACATCCATTCGGAATAACACATGCGTGTGCATATTAAGTAGCGGGGGGGATAGTAGCATCAAAGTTCAGCAAAGATCAACACCCTGTTAATGTGTTTGTTCTAACTCTTTTCCTTATACATCCATGATTCACTCACACAGCATGGAAGACCTGTGCTGTGCATAGTTACAGGCTATTTAAAACCGTTTACTTTTTATTTGTTTGTTTCCACCACGTGTTCCCTAGAGATCCATTATGTTTTAACCACTGGAACCCTAGCATCCCTATTCTGGGGCGTACGACGATGTGGTCCGATATATTCTACAAGCTCTCGCACATCGCAAAGAGCTTGTAGATCAGCTATTCTCTGCGAAGATATTTAAACAACAGGGGGCCTATTAGTATAGAGCCCTTAAGATTCTGGTTAACTAATTATAGGATTTAAGTGGTAACAGTTCTCTGGTCAATACATTATTAATGATTACTTATTTTCCTATGGCAAAATGTAACCTACTTTATTTTAAACTACATCCAAAGAATAATACTGTAATTCAAGTTAGACACTTTCGTCAGGAATAACCATTTATTGCAATGCTATTGCATTCAGTTTGGCGCTGTGACTCCTGTGATACACCTGAGGTACACCTCCTGCCTGTCGTGCCTATAACTGAACTATCGCTGCACTCGATTTCAGTTCTATAATGTTTTCTTTCCTAGTGATGAGCGTACCTCCAGGATTGGAGACACATCTGATGACGAGGCTTCTGATGGACAGAAAGTTGACCATCATCACACCGAACAGCAACTGCTGCTGAGGAGCGACGACAACTGCAGCAGCGGGTGAGAAAATGGCTCTGTGTTGCACTGTTCACATGTTAGTCTTTCAACCCACCCATCTCTATGAAATGCTTAAAGGTGTAGTTCACCCCAAAAAATTACTTAATTTCTATCAATTACACACCCCATGAAGCCTTGAATTCATGGGCATGTTTTTGTTTTTGTCACATTCCTGAGCCAATAATTTGATGACCGGCAGTAGACTTGCGGAGTCTCCGCCGGTCATCAAATTATTGGCTTAGGAATGTGACAAAAATCTCTTTTTATATACCTGCTGCTAACCTACAGTTCCTCCTGTTCTGCCACAGGACAAAAGACAACGGATCCAGTGACGTGGAGTCATCTGGAATCAAGATACAGTAATCAATAATTAAGACATAATAATAATGATAATAATAATAATAATAATAATAATAATAATAATAAATGTAATAATAACCACCTCAGATAGATCTAGGCCTGTATAGGATATCTATACAGTAGGTGGAGGTATATCTATATTTATATGTGTATCTATATGTCTATATCTGTATACAAAATATACTGTATAACAATATTATTATATCTATCATAATCCATTATATATATATATATATCAGAAGCCATTGTGGGGCCATTAAGTAAAACCTGTTTTACATACCTATTATGCTTATTTGTGACAGGGTCTCATAGATGGTGCTGCATTTTCAGTTTTGTACAGATTATGAAAGTGTAGATTGTAATCAAATGACGTGTCATACATTGAAATCTTAAAATAGTTGAAGATTTGAATGTTGTTAAACCTCATATCAAGAGGCTGAGAGAAATCCTGTAAAGGTACAGTATATGTGTTATATATCACATCTATCACAGCAGTTACTAGTTTAACCTGCATTAGACCTGAGGCCGATTCTAAAAGTCCCTTCTAAATCAGTAGTTCTCACACTTTCAAGATTTCTCAAAAATGTTCAAAAACAGCAGATGCTACAAGCTCGCAGCTTGAAATCCAAAATGACACAGATGCTTTCCCGGTTTTAATGGGTTACGGACAAATTATAAGTATTTTATTATCCTGAAACTGCTGTTTGTTATACTGACTGGATTATTCAACATGTAAACATGTACATCTTTCATATTATGTATGAAAGAAAAAGAAAAACCCATTTGAAAAACCTTGATTTATACGATTTTGCCTACTTGCAGCACATTCTATCAGACCTGTCACGTGTATTATAATACTACTCAGTGCATGAGTAGCACAGCTTGGGTAACTAAGTACTGGGAGCTGACGGTATATAGGTATGGCGCTCCACCTCAGTAATGCATCTCCCAGGGGTCTAGCTAGCACATTGTAAAGGGCATAGAGTAGACACCCTTGATGCTCGGCTGATGCCATCAATAAGCCAGTACAGTACGACTTACATATTATTTTATATTACATTACATTACATTATATTCTGTTTAGCTTTGTATACTACTGTATGCCAGCCTGGTCCCTGAAAACAAATGTCTCCCTTTTGAAAAAGCACACTGGACTATAAACTGCACAATATCTGAGTGTTCAGTAGATTGTACTGTACTGTATGCAATGCCAGACTTAAATGCTACGCACTGTTCGAGGCCTTTGAGATAAAATCTCATCTGTCATTATAACACCTACAGTATTTGTCTAGTTGTTATAATAGTAGCTGAATCAGACAATTGTAGCTTTGATATTTGCCAGATTACATATGACCATAGGAAGCATTGTTTTTCCTCAAATGCAAATTAAAATTTCCGTGAAGGAAATTCAAGCCAGTCTGATGCGCTCACTTTTACATTCTCAGCCATCTCTCGCTGCTACCATAAATGACAGATTGTCAGTGAACAAACTCCCACCACCTCCCCAGCCTCCTCCTATCGTAGCATTTATGTCTTCATTGTGTCATGCATCGATGCAGGTTCATGCAGTATGTACAGTATGTTATCATGTCCATGTAATAACTGTGTATCTTTAGGCTCTGCTGTATGAGGGGTTCATAGGTATGTCTATCATATCCATGTAAAAACTATGTATCTTTAGGCTCTGCCCCATGTGGTTGTGAGCTCAGAGGGCTGTGTGATGCTTGCACAGGTTTGCTCTGGAGCATCATGGGAGCAGAGGCCACACCGCCAATACAATGCTTAACCCATTAAAACCTGAGGCAGAATCTACAAATGTCTTCTAAATCCTAACAGTTTTCTGATGCTATATCAGTGGTTCTCAAACTTTTTCATGTCAAGGACCCGCAAAATGATTTGTATTTAGCCGGCAACCCCCATCTCAAAATATTTTGTTCCAGGGACCCCCAGAAGCAAAGATTAGAGTTAAAAGTGTTCGCTTTAAAATATATATAAATTCAAATATTTGCACAATCGTTCACGATTTTTGAATAGCCAACCAATGTGCTATACTGTATAATAGCTCAAATCTAAAATAATGCTTTCCCGGTTTTAATGGGTTAATATCATCGCAATAATTGCAGGACCCAAGCCCCTAGGCCTTTAACAATCATTGTAAATCGTATCTCTGTACTAATTGCAATCAATCAATCAAATAAATAAATAAATAAATGGTTTTCATCTCAACGAGAGTGGCCTGACTGAATACTTTTCCTTGTCGTTGAATTGTGTTTCAGAAAGGTATAGGTGTACATTTGGCTTGTAGTCAAATGAACTTGAGTTTTCCTTTTAGCCTATTGTCCATTACCATGCTATTGGGATGAGGCACAAAATAAAGGTGTGTAAGAACGAGCATCAAACCAAAGGCCACCTGTGGGCCTGAGTACCTATGGCCCATACTGTATGTATGCCATCATAGCAAAACGCCAAGAATGCATGTCCCAAAGATATATGCAAATGATTTGTTTTGGTATGGAATAGTTCAAATATAAATACCAGACACAAAGTGAAATGACCCGAAATGTGGGGCCATCTAATTAAAATGTAGGACAGAATAAAACAGAAAATAGTTATGTGGAGCAAATCACACAATTCTCCATGGGCGAATATGCTGTGTTTTTACAGGAATAGTCTGTGCTGTAACTGTAAAAATATGCTTTGGGGAGGAGAGGCCCCCGCCTCCCCCCCAAAAAAAAATCTTTCACTGAAATTGTAAGAAAATTTGCATTTTGTCAAAGCCACAATTAAGGGCACAATTATGTACAAACAGAATTTTGGCCCTGCATTATATGTTACATCTTGTCTATAGATCTTTGGTTAAATAATTGAGAGCTGCTATTCCTACGGCCATTGTGGTTCATCGATTAAAAAATATTCCAGAGATAGACAGACTGTGTGATTTGCATGATTGGAAAGCTAGTCCCATTTTCTTTTGTACTTTTCAAAATATGGTTAAGAGAGTTGCTTTCCATGAATTTGCTCAACAAAACCCTGAAATATTCTGGTGTTCAGAATGAGCTAAAACTGGAATGGCTGATTAATTTTTATGTGTTTAAGGCTTTAGAGTCTGGAGAAGAAGGCAAGAAAGATTGTTTAATTAGTATTTATTTTATTTGTTCAACAATACATTTAAAAAAAAGTGATTTAAGAGTTATTACTCAATATGGTCTGAACTCTGAAAAGCTGAATATGAAAAATATTATAGTTATTTTATTTCTTTGTTGTTTGACATTTTATATGCTATAATCTGACACTGGCTAGTTTTAATTCATGGTGATTTGTAATCCCATGCAGGCTGGGCATACAATTGTATGCATGCAACATTAACAAACGGTAATTTCACTCACTCACTCACTCACTCACTCACTCACTCACTCATACCATTAAAACATCAATATGAGGTCTTAAGGTTAGTGTTTACATGTTTCAGCTCTAGACTAAACCCTCTAGGTACTGCGTTGGTGTCAACTATGGATTCTTGATCTGTAATTCTGATGCTGGGCTCTAAACTGTACTCAAATCTGAAAAGGTATATGTTGTTAGATTTTGAACTATTTATTTTATTTGTACTGAGCATATTTGCTGCAAATGGCATAAATCTATTTATATATTTATTTATAAAAAAAAAGGTATTCTTGTTATGTGAGCAGAAACAAATACTGTAGTTTGATAAACATACTGTATACAGTAAATATTATTTTGTTGTAGAAACAAAAGCAGTAATGGCCTTTACTCTCGCTACTGTATTATGTAACAATGAATAGCCTACTGTTATCTCACTTTAAATTCCCCTTTAATTATATTTGTCTTTGTGTAATCAATAGTTGTTTGCTTGCTCTGTAAGTATCATAATGTATGCTAATGATTGCGAAAGACTTCTGTATTAAATCAATTAAAACTGCGTCTGCATCACAATTGTACTGTATGCCTCCACCAACCAGCAGCAATTTACATCCATGTGTAATCCAACAGTAATATGTACTGAATACTTTGAAGGAATTTCTTCAGGAGATTCTAGCCTCTATTCTAGCTGTCACGGTGCGAGGCAGGAGTTTAGGACCCAAAGTAGAACAGACAGTCAGGAGCAGAGCAGGTCATATGCACATGGATTTATTGAACATAAGGTGAACAGGACTGGACAGAGAACCAAGACAACATTTATATTCTGGCAAGGTACATGAGGAACTGAGGGTCTATATATAAACACACAGGGTTAACTGGACACAGGTGAACACAAGACAAATCAACACAGGGATTGGCTGGGGCACAACAGGACACAGGTGGAGAACATAACTAATCAAAGGGAGGTGAGACAAGACAGGTAGCAAACACTAGGGCAGACATGAACACTAGGAACATAACTACACAATAAAAGTACAGAGAGAACAGGAAACAATAGGAACAATACATAATGATATACAAGGATCCTGACACTAGCACAGTGGTTCTCAACCTTTTCAGGCTGTGACCCCCCAAAATAATCATATTTGAACTGGGGACCCCCGACCCTGATAAGCACTTGGAATTGTAGGAGTGGAGGCATACATTTTCGGTTCCACAGATAAATATTGTGAAAATAGCAGATCTACAAGCTCGTAGATCAGCTATTTTCAAAAATGTTGCCTCTTTCTTATATTTGACAATTTGGCCAATGTTTGACCAGTTTTTATAGTATAGTTTGTCGATTACTTTTGATGATGCAGTAATGGTCTTTTTCTTTTTTTTCTTTTTGAGGTATTAAAAGGGTCTTAAAAGTCCTTAAATTGTCACTTCACTTTCATCTGGGGACCCCCCCAAAATCATGTGGGGACCGACCCACAAGTTGAAAACCACTCTAGTGTCTCTCCATGCACTCTAGTGTCTCTCCATGCTTCCTCCCTCTGTGTTTGTTCTTTTTGCCCTACCTGTGTGAATGATGTATGGCATATTATACATCTTTGATGTTAAAATATATATTGTTTTATTTCTAAGCATTTTTGTTGTCATCACTCAAATAAATGTAGTCACACTTTGGGTTGTGTTTTGGTGACCAAAGTGACCTTTACCGTGAACAGCATTTATAACAATTCTGTCAGGACAACTCATGAATGGATAAAGGACAACTCATGAAGGATAACATATTTTTATTGAATATAAAATGAGCAATATATTTATTATGGTTTGGCAATGAATTGGATCTGCTTTTAGGTACTCTGATAAAGCGCATCTCCCAACCACAGGGACTCCGAATCCGCCGTACATAAACAGCAGATCCAAAACGACAGGTGGTGCAGTAGCTGGGGTGGTGGAGGGTGAGCAGCATTTTTTTAAAGCAAGACAGCAGTGGTGAGAGCAGCAGCATCAGCATGAGCAGCAGCAAAAGCAAAGCAGGAATGAGTAGTGCAAACTTCCAGTTAAATAGAGCGGCCTGAGAATGGAATGAGTGTGTGATTGGATGAGTGGATGTGAACGTGGAGCTGAGGCGGGCCAATGGTCGGCCGCCAACAACTGCACTGAGTTCCCTGACAAAACGTGCTCTGCGCATGTCTGTGCCAAGCGCGACGCTCATCGACTTTATTTGGGAACATTTATTGTCTCCGCCAGGCCAAAATTAAGGCATGGTCGAGACTATGTTTTGCACCCTGTCCGTCCATGTGTCTGAAATGTTTCATAGTTTTAGAAATATACTCCTTTAAAAGTTCAGAAATTTATAATGGAGGTCAATGGAGGATTTTGGGACCTCAAAAAAACAACTAGAAACTCCACTCTAACTCCAATGCCTTGCTCAGTGACACCTCAACATGTGTTTTGGCCTGGAATCGAACTTGGATCGACCAGAGCCTCTGGATCCCCCAGGTAAGCTTACTGACCACTCAGCTATGGTTGAGTACTGCTCACCAGTGAGTTATTTTCATATAATATTTATATAGTTTCTCTGTTATTACTAGCAGTGGTGGAAAAGGTAGTCACATTGTGTACTTAAATAAATATTAGTAAATAGTTTTAGAATTGTACTTTATAATGGAGGCCGATGGAAGATTGATGGAAGATTTTGGGACCTAAAAAAAAACACTTTCACCTAGAAACTCCACTCCAACTCCAATGTCTTGCTCAATGACAGACACCTCAACATGTGTTCGGGCCTGGAATCGAACCTGAATCGACCGGGGGCCTATTACACGAAAGGAGAATTAAATAAGCCTGGATTTAAGTCAAATCCAGGTTTGACAAAGTCTGGTCCGTACAGCCTGGTTTATTCCGTTCCATGAACGCCAAGCCAGGCTGAAAAGTAGCGACTTTGTCGAGCCAGGATGGTAAAGCCAGGCTTCACGTATGCCTATAAAAAACCATGAAAGTCGATAGCAGAATCCTTGAACTTGACCAATCATGGAGGCCAAACCCAGAGCGGCGCTCTTCTCTGTGGCTGAACAGCAGCACTGCAGCAGCTCATGGAACAGTGGCGTTCCCAGGAATTACATTTAGGGCCTCGAGTCTTGAGTCCCAAGACTCAAGATCCAAAAGAGTCTTGAGTCAAGACCGAGGATCCCGGGGAGACATCAAATTTCTCTTTTGGGTCTTGAGTCTTGGGACTTAAGACCCAAAAGAGAAATTGGATGTCTCCCCGGGATCCTCGGTCTTGACTCAAGACCCAAAAGAGAAATTTGATGGCCCCCCATAAGAAAGATTTGTATTTAAAAAAAAAAATCACAGTGCACTGGCACTACATATTTTGAAAACTACTACTTGTAGTAGGGCAACCTCAGCTCAATTGGTAGAGTGACTGCCTGGTAAGCAGGAGGTTAAAGGTTCAAGTCCTGGCTCCAACAGTGTGTCAGACTGTCCCTTATGACAGGTCAAATGGCATCAACAGAGAGACGAGGGGGAAAATAAATCATAGGACATTTACCCTAATTTGATCTGCAAAGATAATACTTATAATAGAAATTCCGAAATTCACTGGGTTGGTCATGACATCATTATTTCTCAACCTTTTTTTGGGGGGGGGGGAATATTTAACTTTAAGCGCCCAATGCATTGTCAATGGCAATGGACATTTTAAAAGGAAAAAGTTCAAACTTTTATACTTTAAACTTTAAATACTATAGTAGCCTATGTTAGTATGCGATTTCGGACGGGGCCAGCTGCGTCAAAAATCACATACTACTAACATACTATTTAGTATGACAAATTCTTATAGTGCCTAACTTCTCACCTGTCATTGTATTTTCCACCACAGGGGGGCAGTAAATAACCAAGGAAGGAAATGAACACATAACGGTGCTGCCTGGATGTATGGCTTTACAGGGTAATAATGGAGTAAATGGACCCTATATCATATTCCACATTCTCTACATTTTAACGTTTGGCCACGCACCCTACTTCGGAAAAAGTGTTTTTAATGATCTACGTGAACTGACAAATAGAGTAAAACATGTAATGTAAGCTCTAAAGCTGTTGCTACCACACCCAGTTAGTGTCTATGATCTAATCAACACAGTAATGCTGTAACATTATTTAATCCACAAAATATGAAATACTCATCTCATGACATCTCAACATTACAAATACACTCATTCATCATTAATCAGTCAATTTGGTAAAAATAAATAAATAATCCTCTCTCTCTCTATATATATATGAATATGAATATTCATATATCATTTATTTATTTCATATATTATGTAACACACGTGCACACACACACACACACACACACACACACACACACACACACACACACACACACACACACACACACACACACACACACACACACACACACACACACACACACACACACACACACACACACACACACACACACACACACACACACACACACACACACACACAGAGTAGGGCCCATGTGTATACCACCACTTAGGTTGCAGCACCTGAATTTAGGATCTATTCAAAGCTTTTGCCTTTGCTGTGAACCAGCTGATTCTATTTAAGGCATCATTCTGGCAAGGACCCACTGACATTGTGTGTGTGACTATTTTCTGCCTCTTTTAGATGGACTGGATGGGATGCTGGGGAAGGAAGTGTGGAGTGTGTCGAAGGGTTAGAGGACGTGTTAATCGTATTTGGTGAGTCGGCGTGTAAAGTGTGCGCGCTGCAGGCTACAGTAGCACAGCACAGAGAGAGAGAGGTGACGGAATGGTCAAGTCCTGAGCGCTGCCTCTCTCAGGGAGGTCCATGGAAAGGACAGTGATGTAACGTAAACTAAGTGAGTATTTCCAATTTTCTATACTTTTACTTCTACTCCACTATACGTCTCAGAGACAAATATTGTAGGCTACTTTTGCTCCGCTATAGGTATTTGAAAACTTTAGTTACTTTGTAGATTTTGATTATTATTACCAAACCACTTCAGACCTATATACTTTGGTAATTTGAAAATAGCCGATCTACAAGCTCACAACGCGTCAATTTTGCAACGCATTGTGATGTAGATCTGCTATTTTCAAAGGATTTTTATACATTTGAAAACTTGTGAAATGGGACATTCTGCATAATGACTACTTTTAACCTTAGTACTTTTGTGCTTTTACCCAAGTAAATTTAGATTTCTGGACTTTTACTTGCAACAGAGTATTTCTACATGGTGGTATTGATACTTTTACTCAAGTAAAAAAATTGAGTACTTCTTCCATGCACCACTGCTCAGGGAGTTCCATGGAAGGGACACCAGAAATACAGTGTTGATTTGAGTGCAGCGGCAGGATGATGGGCTGATGGCCAATGATGGAAGAAGTACTCACATGTTTTACTTAAGTAAAAGTATCAATACTGCAATTTAGAAATACTCTGTTACAAGTAAAAGGTTTACTTGAAAATTGGAAGTACTCCAGTGAAGTAGAAATACCTCAAAATTGTACTTCAGTACAGTGCTTGAGTATATGTACTTAGTTACTTTCCCTCACTGGCTGAGATAGAGGTATATTGCCATCAAACATGTACACTGAAATCCTGAGTGTTAATTTAATGGTGCGGTAAAAGTGATATTTATTTTGTTAAAATGCATTTTTGTTAAATGTATTTTCTATTTATCAAAGAGCTGGAGAGACCCCTGGTTATTGAACAAACACTCTATAGCAATGAGTATCAGAATATAGAGCTTTAACTTTTTGTTATATTACTTACACTACATTTAACTCTGACAGTGCCGGGTCCTCAGAGTTACAAATGGGTGAATTAGCACTCAGGATTTTGCTTGTGTATGAACGGTATCACTGTAGACAGCAGGGAGCCTGAGCGACGAGAGCTGAAGTCAATTGAAGGCCATATAATTATGAATGAAAATGCTCTGATGCACATAATAATTAGCCAACAGCTAATTAGTTAGTGATCAAACTCCACGGTGGCCATGGATTATGAGCTATCAAGGAAGCCGAGCCCCACTGGAGCAATCATCAAACGCTGACAGTGACACCTTATCGGTGACAAAGGCGGTTTCAAGGGAGGCAGAGAGAGCACTAGCAGGTCACAATAACCCCACCGTTTAGATGGAATTTAACCACTGATCACTGGGCTATGACTGGGTTATTTACTCATACTTTACATAGGAATCAGGGGCGGTTTAATGCACTACGCAATTGCGTGGAGCCCTGAGTCAGGGGGGGGGCCTCCTGGGCTTGAAACAGAGGCCCCTTGACGACGTCAAGCCTGCGTTCTTCCGTGCGTAAAAACAACACAGACATATGGAATATAAACACAAGACTCTGGAGCAAAAGTTCATATTTACCATGTTCTCTGAAACCAAGACAATGTAGGCCTATGGAACAAAATGCGTTCTCTTTCATCATCCTTTGCAGCAGGTGAGTAATTAATCTAATGCTGGCTGAAGTTGCCTACACAGAACTGTACAGTATTGCCTACATTCTGCACTGCACGCAGTGATGTCAATTAAACCGTCTGCTGTCATAAATGTAGTTGTCTAAACAGAGGCCCCAAACTTAAGCTTTGCTTGGAGCCCCCAACTTGTTAAATCCTCACTGGGAATCAAGTAGTGTTCATTTCGTTGACTAAAACTTACGACAATTTTTTCGTCGACTACCTTTTTTCACTGACGAAAAGGAAATAAAATCTAAGCTTTGATGACTAAAACTTAGACTTAATATATATTGACAATTTCGTCAACAAATATAAACTAGACACATTTGCAACATACCATGTATTATATCTATTATATATCAGCAATAACAACTGTTTCTGTTTCTGTTTCTTTTCCCTGCATTCATTTTAAATACTACAGCAGAGGTAGTAACATCAACAGTATCGTGCTACATTGTGCTAAAGGTGTTGATCCAGGTACATGGTGTAACCATTTCCATACAGGCACAGATACTTTCATGGCCGTGCAGTGCATTCATACAGCAGTTATTAAGAGATTACATGGAATTCCACTGGGCTCTGGCTGCGTCTAAATGGAAGAGCATAACACACAGAGTGATTAATTAACCTTGAGCGTGATGGTTTGTAATGTTGATTGAAACTGAGCACGAGCGTGTGTGTGTGTGTGACTGTGTGTGTGTGTGTGTTACAGAAAGGGTAAACAGTGTCTGACTCACACTAATCAAAAACTATTTGCTCATAGCACCAACGTTGCTTCAGAATCAGCACCCTGTTGTCTTTTAGGTTTTATTATTTGTTTAAACTATAGTATGTTGCCAATGCTATACTATACAGTAACATGTTGCAAAGAAAGTCATAATGTACTTTAATAAAGACCATTTTGGGGGGCAAAAACATAGCAGTACATAGTGCAACAGTGTGGATAGCAATTACATAAGAATAAGATAAAATAAGATTAAAAAGGTAAAATAGTAGTAATAAAAAATAAATGATAAACATACAAATATGCAATACCAACAATCCTGTACAGTTTATATTATATACAGTATACTGTATAGCTATGCATTTAAGTGGCTGTTCTGGTGGCAGTATAAGTGCAGTATAGTACTGATAAATGACAGTACAATTAAGAAATGGCAATACAAAATGTGCACAGAATTCTTACATTCTGTAAGCTGTAATCCTGTTACAGTTTATATTACTTTTTTGTTCCGTTTGGACCCTGGCTCCTCTTTCCATTTACCACAGTCCCACGTCATCAATGACTGTCACATTGATGGCGATAGTCACAGGGAAGCAACGCTGTTATTACACCCTGTCTTGTTATTATAGTCTTATTATAACCTATATAATTTATTCAGTCAGTGTTGTTGGACGGACCCCAATAATAGTTAAAATAATTTCTCACCTTTTTTGTAAAGTCACAGATTTCACTGTGTTTGCATTACAACATTCAGATCAGTAGCTTGGAATGAAAAAAAAAGAACAAACAGAAAACAAAATGCAAGGCCATAAATTAATCAACTTTGCTTTTGGGAGGCAATTCTTGACAGGGGCCTTGATCTCATAATCTTCACATCTCCAGCCATATGCTCAACACACCGAGCCATAGAGACTGAAGTCAAAGTGTACTTGATCTCCTATGAGTTTTTCAAACCTCATACAACACATACATCAACAGAACAACACAGTCTGACTTTTTGCTGACTGTTGGCACAGATCCTTCTACTCTTTTAGCCAAAAGGGCTTTTTGGGGTTGAATCTCAGGTACTATGTGTAAATATGTAGATTATTTGTTTGTTTTCTTTGATTGAGCTCTCTTCCCTCCCCCCCTTATTCTTCTTCCCTTTCGTTTTTTATGGAAATAACAAACGATGGAGCTTGTACAAAACGAATTTCACCCACTGTTTTACACCTGTGAACCTGTGATGTGACAATAAAGCTGATTCTGAATCTAGGCGTCTACACAAGCGTGTTTTGAAATCTAGCATTGAGACGACACATCAAAATGCCTAGGACTGGTTTAGTCATGTGTTAAAGGGATAGTTCACCAAAATAATAACTTAATAAAAAAATCGATTAGTCACCCCGTGGAGACTTGATTTCATAATAATTTGATGACCAGCAGACCGGTAGGCAGCGGTTCCGGTATGAGACACAAAGGACCACTGCTGGTCATCAAATTATTGGCTTAGGAATGCGACAAAAACTAAAAAATATTCATGAATTCAAGTCCCCATGGGGTGACTAATCGATAGGAAAAAAAAGTCATTTTGGGTGTGAACTATCCCTTTAAGATGTCACATGGTGCAGTGTTTGATTCACATTCTATTAATCCAGAGGTTTCTTGTTTAAGGGCGCGTTCACACCAGGACTGTTTGGTTCGTTTAAAAGAGACCATGGTCCGCTTACTCCTTTGGTCCGGTTCGTTTGGAGTGGTGTAAACGTGCATGCGAACCATGCTGTGTCCTGGTGTAAACGCGCCCTTAGGCATTCTGCATCTCTGGTCAAGTTCCTCTCTTAACACCAAATATACATTTTGAAGGCTAACATTCAAAAGAACAACTCAAACACATTACTTGGACAAACCACTAGACCACTGGCAGTGGTCTAGTGTGGTCTCTGAAGGAAGAGGTCTCAGTACCTAACTGTAGGCCTACTTACAAAGGATCAACTCAAAAGCACTACGAGATATTGTTCAGGGGTGAGGTGTACTAGATCAGTTGCCTCTGCTCAGACGGCCGGCAGGGTCACCATCAAGGAGTGTGTCTCGTACTCTCCCCGTTTCCTGAGAGGTAAAAGTGGCGGGCTTATGCCTACACAACCTTGTCCTTCTGACACTTTAGAGGCACAAAATAAAAGGAAGAACAAATAATCAGGAGAGCCTTTTATGTTCACTGTTCACCTCCCCCACTTTTGGGCCCTCAAATGGTTGTCTCTGTTGGCTGTCGACTATCGCTTTTGAAGCATTGCATGTCCGCCTCCAAAATGTTAAAGTACTCCGGAATTTATCTTCAGGAGGCCAGGGACTCGAACGAGTAACCTCTGCACTGAAAGACTAGAGCACTCCACACCTTCACGCTCAACGCAGAACTCCTGGTGCTTTTGAAGTGTTCTTTTGGATGTTAGCCTGTAAAACATGCCTCCGAGTTAACCCATTCAATCCGGGAACGCACCTGTGTCATTTTAGATTTGAGCTATAACCAATATTTTATGCTTTGGCTATTCAAAAATAGCAGATATACAAGCTCATAGCGCGGCACCGAGTGCTGCGCAATGAGCTTGTAGATCTGTTGTAGCTCTATTTTTTAGGAAAATTTAGATTTCTTTTGCAAATCTTTGAATATATATTTTTTAAAGCGAACATTTGTTACTCAAATCTTTGCTTCTGGAGGTCCCTGGAACAAAATATTTTACAATTGTTCGCTTAAAAAAAAAATATATATTCAAAGATTTGCACACATTTTCACAAAATAGCAGATCTACAAGCGCCGCACTATGAGCTTGTATATCTGCTATTTTTGAACAGTCAAAGAAATCTAATATGACAGAGATGCGTTCCTCGGCGTTGATTGGGTTAAGGAACAGGACGCAGAGCACCACTAGTGCTACAGCATACAGTATAACCGTGGAATGTGTGTGAATTGAACAAAGACCTTGAAGAAGCACACTCACTGAACTTGACTCCAAGCACTTTTCAGTTATTCTTTTGGATGTTATAGCTTTCAAAACATGCCAAGCTGAACCTCTAGTCTATGGCATGGTGTTGCCCTCAAGCCACTATTTTTATTTATTTTTTACCTCACACCAGCTGCTCGCAAAACTCAAATTTAGATATAAGTTAAGCGGGATTGGGACATATACTGTTCATCCTGAAGAACATCATCTATTGCTGTGGTTCTCAATCTTTTTAGGCCGCCCCAAAATAATCATATTTGAATTGGGGACCCCGATAAGCACTTGGAATGTAGGAGTTGAGGCATTTAGTTTGACTCGGTTCCACAGATCTACAAGGCTATTTTCAAAAATGTTTCCTCTTTATTTTATCATCTGACAATTTGGCCAATGTTTGATCAGTTTTTATAGTATCGTTTGTTGATTACGTCTGATGCAGTAGTGGTCTTTTTTTTTTCCTTCTTCTTTTTGTGGCATTAAAAAGGTCTTAAAAGTCTTTAAATTGTCACTTCACTGTCATCTGGCGAACCCCACAAAAACATGTGGGGACCCACAGGTTGAGAACCACTGATCTACTGTAGGTACTTATTGATCACATTGTGTCCTTCAGCATCCTAGGCTGTCAGGAGATAATATGTGAATGTACGGTACTATGAACATTTTTATTTTCAAATATACACAAACATTATCTAATGAACTGGGTAGACAAAATCTAAATGCTTACCGTAGTTTGAAATTTTGTTTTAATGGCATGTGGTTTGCACAAACCTCACAACTTCTGTGATTATCATCAATTACCTAGTCCACTGGTTCTCAAAGTGGAGTCCGGGGACCCCCAGGGTTCCTTGAGGGGGTTCCAGGAGGTCGGCAGCAAAATTCTGAACAGTTTAAACACGCTCTGGCAAAAACTTTGTACCAAATAATTCAGCTTGCTTAAAACACCTAAAGGCTCGAACGGCCAAGGCTCCAAAAAGTTGACGAGTCCACCAATGCAGGTTTTTGCATTTTATTTACCTCCGAATGTGCAGAATTATTCACAGTGCAGGCCCAGGCAAAAATAAGTCAAAATAAATAAGACTGGCTAAAACAAAGCTCCAAATAACAGAATTTAGGAATATACACTTGACAGCTAAATAAATGAAACAAACCAGGAACTTAAGAAACTATAACAAGGAAACCCTTCTACAAAGGCCCTGGTAGCTCTCCCCTGGATGTTGTCATGGCTAGCTTCAAGCCAAACTGAGCTTATGCCCTCACCTGTAGCATGCATTTTAAGCAGGTGAGGCAAACCATCACATGATTACTAATTGGTAACTCTATATACTCAAACAAGGCTAACTAAGGCCCATGAGATATTTTACACAATTATGTCATAATGAAGTAAGTCAAATATGTTCATTACAATGTTTCTCAGGCGCCAATTCATTCACCAATTATTAACTAAAGACAAAATATAATACCAACATAAACACACACCCCTCCTCCTCTACAGTGCTTGGCCCATTCCAACCAACAGGATTGCCAGCACTGGAGAGGAGAGACTGGTGACCCCACGAACAATTCAACTTGCCCACACAGTGTCAATAAATAAACATTTATAAACCCTTTCAGTCACTGAGTGTTAGAATGTCTTCAGATATATCCATATAAGGACACATGCAATACAACACTACTAAATACTGTTCCCAGCCGGCTTGCTGGTAAATGCATTGGGAAGCAGTTGTGCAATGTGTGCATGTAAAGTTCCTCATTAATGTCTATATAGGACACGGGTTGCCCCGTGACACGCCCTATTAAATAGTTGGGCATGATGTTACATTAGAACTATGTATATAGTCTAGTATAATAATGCATTTACAATTTCACGATTTTTTAATTTGTTATCTTGTCAAACCCATATCTATTGACTGCAACTGCAAGTGGAAATATCCTAAGTAATATACATTTAATTTAATGAGAAAAACTTTAACTTACTCAAGTTGTAGCCTGAAAGAGCGAGCCCTATCGATGGTCTTGAAGGGCGGATCCAAACCCAGGCGGTTGGATTCCAGCGCCGCTTCCTATTGCTTCACCAATCTATGTCCCCGCCTCCCCTTCCCTCCGCCCCCTCCCCCCCCGGCCTGTGTACGGAACACGCTGACGTCACCAAATTTAGAGCGACGCCCCTCTGCACTCTGATTGGTTAGGAGATAACAAGGTTTAGAAACCACCATTCCTGCATTGTTCTCCCAGGCTTTTTTTCTTTTGAAAAAAAAAAAAAAAGGCATGGGTTTCCGAGGCTACTCAAGTTGTGACAGAGCCTTCATTGTTCAGAATACTTTTTTTGTTGGAATATTGTTGGAATAGGAAAGCTGAATACCGGTAGGTAGGTTATAAAGATGACAGTTTGTAAAATGTCAAATGTTTTGGCTAGCTTTTAACCATATTAACCCGATCATCCCTATTATGGGCAATTTGGGCATGTCATAATAGCCGAACATTTGGCAAAAAAAAAAAAAGATTTTCAAAAATGTCAAAGGTCAAGGTCACAATTAAGCTGACTGCACCAAAGAGGTAATTAGCTTTCAGTCAAAGGATAGGTTCACAATCAAAGACAAAATTACATAATTACGTAATCACTCATATCTAGGTGGAAATAGCATATCTTGACATAGTGTTGACGGAGATATACACTGTACTGAGTACAAAAACGTACTAGTTTTTAAATTGCTGTTACTTTGTGTTGAAGATATTTGTACACAGAGCCTACCATGTCCAAACAAGAGTCTAAACCTTACTGAAATCATGTTATTTGCTCACAATCACTATCCACTACATTGAAAGATGTATTCATTTAAAGATGAATTCCACTACTGTGTACATATGACAATTTTCATATTGTTCTTGGCTTCCGTAATTGCCTGCTTGGAGTTATTTTTCCTGCATGGAAACGCGCCTCCAGAAGCTGTGAATAGTCCCTGACAGTCCAACAGCTGAGGCTGTCAAGATTTGGGAACATATCCACAGCAAAAGTGTGACATTCCTTTATTTTTAGTAGGCATCGGAAGGACATCACTGGTTGACAAAATCATCATCGCATCTCCAAAACCATGTGGTTAACAGTGGAAATGTGTGGTTCAAATGGGAACAATCTCAGCAGTGGACCTGGCAGATTGGCTTCAGCAGCTCCACACATGTCATTGTGCAATGTGCATGGCTGACATTTTAACGGAGCGCTTCCCTCATCAGTCGTAACCTGCTGGCCCGGGCCATGAATAAATCACAACCCGTGTATTAGTGCTTAAAGACTTCTTTTCATTTCCAGACGAGCTAGGTATATTGAAGTTTATATAAGCGTACGCCACCACAAAGGGATTAACAGTCATTTCCGTCTGCTGATAAGCTTTTATTGCACAGGCGTATGCACAAGCAAATGAGCAGTTATTGTACTACGTCAACACACACACAGACACAACCACCAACACACACGACACACACACACGACACACACACACACACACACACACACACACACACACACACACACACACACACACACACACACACACACACACACACACACACACACACACACACACACACACACACACACACACACACACACACACACACACACGCGCCATTTTCGATGGAACCAACAGAAGCATGGATTCATGGTAGCGTTTGAATAGTTTTTTATTAATATGTGCTGATACAGGGTCGCTCTGACCTGCAATGACGCAAACACTCACAGGAAATCATCCCCTTTGGCCCAGACAGCTTGTCAAAGCAATGACTGTGAGAAAAGAACAAACATCATTCCTCCAAAGAAAACAGAAAAAGAAAACAAAAAGATTGTACATGATGAGCCTCTCTTTACAAAATGTCTCGGCGGTTACATAATAAATGAACCGTTTCACAGAGAAATCAGGGAAAGTACTGTTAATGGTGTTGAACATAGAACCCCCACATGGCACAATGTCAGTATTCAACCGTTTCTACTGAAGAATTACAGCCAGCACATTTCAAAGCGCTCGTGCCTGGTTAGTTTACTCCCATTCATTTAGGCTATGTGTGATGTCCAATACTGTTGGACCAGGCTTCAGTACAGAACGCCAGCCGTGGCCGAACTGTTTTAACTTGGATGAAAACAGTGGTGGACATTTACTTGAGTACTGTACTTAAGTACATTTTTTGGAGTACTGTACTTAATTACATTTTTTAGAGTAGCTGTACTCTACTTACTAACTACATTTCAAAGACAAATGTTGTGGTTTTGACTCTACTGCATTTCTAGGAAAGGGAAAACGTCGGTTGAGAATTAACCACTAAGGGTGCGGTCACACCGAACTTGAATTTTACCTATAAGGCTGGATTCTGCCAATGCTTTTCAATGGGAACGGAGCGGTTTGTTGCCATTTCCCATTGAAAAGCGTTGGCAGAATCCGCCCTCATAGGTAGAATTAAAGTTCGGTGTGACCACACCCTTAAGCTCTATTTCATATAGTGAAAATTGTACAAAAAGTACAAATTTGACTGGGGAACTTTCACTTGTAGTTGAGTAACATTTGACCAGGAGTATCTACACTTTGACTCAAGTACCGGAGGGTTGAGTACTTCGTCCACCACTGGATGATGGACACAAACCATGCAGGGGGCTGGGTTCAGGGCTTCGGCACGTCAGAGCTGTCATGTGACCATGTGCGTCACATGGACATCACAGCAGCCATGATGTCCTGTAGGACAGTGGTTCTCAACCTGTGTTTTATTTTTATTTTTTTGGCGGGGGGGGGGGGTCCCCATGACAGTGAAGTGACAATATAAGGACTTTTAAGACCTTATTAATACCTGGAAAAAAAAGAAAGAAAGAAAATAAAAAAGGCCATTACTGCATCAAAAGTAATCAACAAACTATACAATAAAAACTGGTGAAACATTGGCCAAATTGTCACATAATATAAGAAAGGGAGGCAAAATGTTTAAAAACAGCAGATCTACAAGCTTGTAGATCTGCTGTTTTCACAATATTTATCTGTGGAACCGAGTCAAACGTAATGTAATGCCTCAACAACTACATTCCACGTGTAATGCCTGTCAAATATGATTATTTTGGGGGGTCGAGGCCTGTAGAGGTTGAGAACCACTGCTGTAGGACAAACATTATGCAGGCACAGTTCACACTTTAACCCCCCCCCCCCACCCCCACCCCCACCCTACCTGCACAGTAAAAGCCTCAGGGTTCATTTAAAGCAGTGGTTCTCAAAGTGGGGTCCCCCCGAGGGGGTTCCATAAGCTATTTGAAAATAGATGAACTTGTAGATCTACTATTTGAAAATGTTATACATTTTTTTGTGTGAAAATGTTGGAATATTTTTGAAACACTTTTACAACACAAATCTCGTATGGGGGTCCCTGGCACAAATTATTTTCAGATGTGAGGGGGTCTACGGCCAAATACCATGAATTTTGTGTCTGGGACATGAATAACTTTGAGAACCACTGACTTAACGGGTACAAAAGCAGTACATTTTGTAAACTCTCATCAGAGTTACAAACGGGCACATTAACGGTGAGCATGTTTACTGTACGGGGGGGGGGGGGGGGACTGTGGAGCCAGGAACCGGGGCCAATGACGAAATAGAAAATAAAAAAAGCATGCCTACGGAATTGGGCGAGTTAATTTCAGCCTGCTCCTACTGCAACGTGGATGAAAACGTTAAATATGTAAACCACAAATCCAATATGGCGTCTATCTCCACTTTTACTGTACACTGTATAGAGCAAACTAACGGACCATGGCTGAGGATGTGTTTGTCGAGTAATGTCTGCTGCTATGTCTGTCTGTGTAAATAGATATGTTTCTTTTGGTTTTGGACCAGGGGCTGTGTGTGTAGAACAAGGACTCGAAAGGCCAAAGTGTTTTGGAGAACCTGTCCTATTACCCAGAAGCCCCCTATAGTGTTGGTCCCACCCTGTGCATTTAAAGATGGCCGCCGGGCTTCAAACTCCCGGCACAGCTCCATGGACAGTTACTCAGAACACAAAAAGAAAACGGCACAATCCTTGTCACTGGGCTTATGCCATAATAACCCTACATATTCTTAAAACTATAGGTACTGTATAATAGTCATGTGGACACGTAACAAGAGACCAATAACAAAATAGTACTACTTTATCATTGTTTACATTTCTGTGTTTTTTAAAAATCTTTATAGGAAAAAATCCTTGGTTGCATTCTTTAGCACTCTAAAAATCTCCCTTGGACCAGATGATGACGGCAGTTAAGGTTAATTTTTCACATTATTTAAAGAAACCATCCATTTGAACCAAATGGCATTCATTCATATCACGTTTCTCTCTCTCTCTTTCTCTCCCTCTCTCTACAAGCAGGCTTGCGTTTCACCGCAGTGGTTTGTTTCGTGAAGGTATGAGCGCAGATCTGATGTGCTGGCTTGATCAAGTTGAACCACAATCTGATAACCTCTGGACTCTGAGACGACAACTGTAAGGCATCTGATACAAAACACCACATCCTTCTCCCCCTTATCTCCTGATCCTCATTCCAATCCCCTCCAAACCCTTGACTCTCAATCTCTCTCTCTCTCTGTCTCTCTCTCTCCTCTTTAACCCCCTCCTCTCCCCCTCTATCTCCCCTGACGCCCCCCTTCCCCCTCTGGCTAGAAATATCTGACATCTGTGTGACATCCCCAACTAATGTCGGCCCTGCAACCCCCCCCCCCCCCACCCCCTTGAGCCAATTTCTCAGGACAACATGACCCCACTGCCCCGGTGCTGCTGCTGAACACAGGCAGTAGACCAACCATGTCTCTGTCTCACAGCATGTCTTATCGTTGCTGTCGGGCAGATACCTCGTATCTCCACGTCTATATTTCAACTCTTTTTTTCTCCAATGGTTTTCCGTAAATTAACGGCCTACTTCGTCATGCTACAGTACAGTGTCACACAAAAGTAGCTAAAAATAACAGATCTACCAGCTCACAATGTGGCACGATGCAACGCGTTGTGAGCTTGTAGATATTTTGAAATTTGAAATACATTTTTTGAAATTAAGTGTGTCTGTGGGGTTTCATATTTTATTGAACCAATGAAAAGAGCTTGTGACTAATTGGATGATTGGAACAGGTCCTTGGTTTGGTTTTGGGTAACGGTTTTGGGCGTACAGTACAAGGTTTCCACCGGACAGCGACGATATGGTCCTCACACAAACCTTTCATGTGTGAGGGTCAACAGTGGGCCAATAGACTGTGGGCTCAATGGGACCCTCTGTTGTCTAATGATAGACTGAGAGGTGCCATATCTCACACAGCTCAGCAGGGGTGAGGCGGGTTATGCTGCTTCCAGTCTTTTAAACGACTGGCCAGCTAGCCCGCCCCGGTAATAAGTCACAACAGACTGCAGCGTGCACGGTTAAAAATCCTCACTATTCATTTACCCTCTGAGAGCATAAAGACGGACCCAAACGGACCTGTAAAAAGATCAATTAACCCATTAATACCTGGAACGCATCTGTGTCACTTTTAGATTTCTTTAGGCTATTCAAAAATAGCAGATATACAAGCTCATAGCGCGGCACCGAGTGCCGCGCTACGAGCTTGTAGATCTGCTATTTTTGAAAAATCGTGAAAATTATTTTTTTACATTTTTTTCCGAAAAACTGTTAGGATTTAGAAAATGTTTAGAAGCGGCCTCAGGTCTTAATGGGTTAACTGAGGAGTTCACCGTGTGGGGCGTACTCATGCACGTAAGTGGTCTGAGTAGATGGAATGGAAAAGAAACAACAAAATGAGAGAGAGAGAAAGCGAGAGAGCAACAAAGAACGGAAAGAGATAATTAGAGAGCGAGAGAGAGAGAGAGGGAGTTGGCGAGATTCTGTCCGCAAAATGAATATCTGCGGTGTTGTTACTGTAATCAGAGGTTTGGAATGGTGGAGAAACTACCGTCGTGAGGGCCTCGGTCATAGAGCGTGGGCCTCAGACCTGCTACTGTATAATAATCACTATCATTATCGCAGTTACAGTTACTCCTCTGCTTATTGAGATATCAGACCGCAATAAACAAGGGCTTTTAGACAAAACAAATTAACACTCTGCAAGGGAAAAAAAACAACCCTGCACTAATGGAGCCCATTGAGAATGATATTAAAACACGGACGAAGATCGGAGGGAGGGAGACGAGGGAGAAAAGAGAGGAGGATCGAGGCGATGAGGAAAAAAAGAGAAAAAATGTGCAGGGAGCGGCGAGAGGAGGACGGGCAGGGGGTGAGGGGTTGTGTGACGCACGTTCCCTCCTCTCGCGGGGAGCTGTTGCGTAAACAGGGCGTTCCCCCGGGGACGTCTCTGCAGCTGAGCACCAGAGATCAACATCAGCACATTGTAATAGCCTGATTTATTCTCTGTCGCACGGCGGTGTCGCCGCGTGCCGGACATCTACAAGCTCAGGGCGCGTTGCGGCCGCGACTCGTAATGAGCTTGTAGCTCCGCGGCCTGGCACCTGACCGACCCCATTGCAGGACAGAGTGTAACTTAAGCAAAAGTCCGATAAAATGAGGGCAGCGTGATGCTGAGGATGATGACGTGAAAGTCGAAGATGCCGTATGCGTTGTTTTTCCCCCCCCCGTTAATACTACTACCCTCGAGTGAGCTGGCTCTCGCTCATACTCGAAATACATTCAATTGTCCTTAGTTGACCGGTCAGTACACTAGCATTACCACAGCCATAACATCCAGCCACAAAGACCTACTGTTTCACATTACCCAGAGCTTGCAGAGCAACAATACACATACATGCATACTGTATCTCCATATCTTGTAAACACAGCTTCTTCCCGGATGTGGGTACAGTACAAGTGCAACTGTCCACTGCAACAAAAAAAAACTGTACACACACAGACTGTTATGCCTGATTTATATTTGGTTGCGTGTCGTGTCGTGCATCGAAAATAGCAGACCCGCAAGCTCATGTGCAATCCGCTGTGAGCTTGTAGATCTGATATTTTCGACACGCAACACCGGCGTGCAAATAAGTATACGTCAGGCCGTAGACTAGCATTGCACGCGGTCTATCCATCAAGTAATGATACTTAGGCTTCTCCTTCTAAAACAAGGGTCTTCAACGTTTTTCAGGCCAATGACCCCTTAGCTGAGAGAGAGAGATGAAGCAGGGACCCCCACTACATGTTGAATAAAAGTGTGTTGCAGATTAAACCTTTTCATTGATTTTATAGATGGGTTCGTAGACTTGTTTGACAGCATAATCATCAGTTTATGTAGGATTCATGTTAATGTGTATTTTCAGACATTTAACCACTTAAACCCTCAATACTTAGTACTTTTCCCCCTCTACACCAAACGAAAATAGCCGATCTACAAGCTCACAACGCCTAGCAGCGCAAGTTGTGAGTTTGTAGATCTGCTATTTTTGGCTTAAGTTCACCTCAGAATAGGGATGCTACTGGGTTCAAGTGGTTAATGTAAAAAAAAAAAAGTTCTTATCACACAAAGATTTGGCGGCCCCCCTGTAGTAACTCTGAGGACCCCCTAGGGGTCACGGACCCCACGTTGAAGACCCCTGTAATCTAAATTACGGACGTACCGCACGGCCCATATAATGTTATACAGATGATTTGCATGTCAAGAAGATCCTAGCACTTTCGTACCCCCCAAGTCCCTGTTTCACCACCTCTATCGTCACGCAAGCCACAGCTAAACACTGCTCTTTTTTGGCTGCACTGGAAGTGGGCCAGTTCAGACCCTCACCAAAATGTCACGGCTGTAGCGGTTGAATGGAAGATCTATCCGGGCTATTCTATTTCCCACGCACATTCTGGGTACCCGTCACATTCTTTCACTTGTCACAGTTTTTCCAGGGGGACCGTAAGAAGAAGAAGAAAAATAAGAAGAAAAAAGCTGTAATGAATAAATCAACGTATGAATAAATATTGAAAACAAAAACAACAAACAAAAGTACAAAATAAACCACCAGGAAAAAAAGAAAAAAAAGAAAAGAAAACAGCCTTGTTTTTCCTCGACACCGAGACAGACTTGAGTGGGAGGGAAGGGTTTTTGATGAGGTGCTTTCTTTTGACAGTTAATTCCACAACAGTATCACTTGCTTTATTATAAACACATTTTGTCCTGCTCACTCAACCCTGCTTGCCGTTCCCAGAGGCATATACTATAATGCCATATAGTTAGCTCGCATCTCAAAAGGCAAGTGTGGATCCTCCCATCGTCGTACGGCGTCTGAACTCTGAACACCGTGTGAGTGCACATCCCATCGGACGCCTTTCCTCTCAGAGATGAAATGGGAGCCTCAGAATACCCCCCCTCGCCTGACCCCCAACTGACGTGCTCACGAGTTCCGTCACAAATCGGTGCGACTCGTGCGTGTGGAATACGCCGCCACATGAGGCCACGCCCGCCCCGTGCACTCGCCAACAACACGTTGCACACTGGGAGTGAATGAGTTGTCATAGCGGGGCTGCAGGCTGGGGGTAACGCTGAAACTATGCTTTGGAAACAGCTAAATGCAATATAATCAATATTCTAGCAAAACAAATGTCTGTCATCCATGCTAAAACCCATATTAAAAGAATGTAATCTGGTTATATCTGACATCTGCCAAATAAATCAAGAGCCAACCAAATCTCATTATGGCTGCTGTCCTTCAACCACAATGCTGTTGTCATAATTATTGTGCCAGAGAGACACACAATATGACACTGTATGATATCTGTATCCCATTGGTTCTCAACGTGGGGTACGGGGACCCCCCAGGGGTCCTTGGGGGGGGGGGGGGTCCAGGGGGTCCCCAGCAAAATGATTGATTGATAGTTAGGAAACAAGTGGACCCTTACGGGAGTATAGGTCTGAGAGTATACAAAATGGAACCAAAGGAACCCTTACGGGTTTACATTTTGTACACTCTTAGAGTTAACAGGGGAGTTAATGGGGGTCCTTGGCCTAATGCATACCAAACTGGGGGGTCCTTGAAATTAAAAAAAAGTGAGAACCCCTGCTGTATCCCACCCGCCCTACACCCCGCACCCCTCCCCTCCACAATGGGAATGTCAAAGGTCAAACATTAACAACATGTAATGGATTATATTACATCAACATTTGTGCCAGGACGTTTTATTTATTTTTCCCATTTGTATAAATAATAAAATCTATCACACATCATACACCTTCTCTAACTGTCTCTCTCTCTCTCTCTCTCTCCATGACATCGCTTTGTTTCTCAGGGATGATTTATGCCAAGTGCCACAGCATCAGGCACAGGAGAGCGAGAGAGAGCAGGAGAAAGAATACAAAGCCACATTTATACTTCGTCGTAGATTAACCAATGAAAAACGGATTGTTTTTGTTGATGTAGAAAATCTGCTATTTTCGTCGAGTGACGCAGCCATACGACAACGTATAAATTAGGCTTAACAGGGAGAGAGATAGAGTGTATCATTCAGGTCACAATCGCCAAAACATTTGTATTTTTTTGTTCTTTTGTTGGTTTGCTGCAGTACAAGAAGTCATTTTTCATATTTTTTTTTTGTTGTCGTTGTTGCTTTTGATGGTCTCGGTTTCTGTATTTACATCGGTAGGAAGTACTTTCATTTCGCGTGGTTGACTATGTACAGGGTTAAACTTTGCATGACAGCCAGTTCGATTGTAACTGTTAAGAGTCCGTCTGTCCGTCTGTCTGTCCGTCAACAACAACCACACACGCACGGTAGGAGACATGTCCTAATCCACTGGCTAGGATCTAATAGTACAGTACGGCTGCGGGGGGGGTGTAGCGGAGGGGGTGGGTTGGGGGGCGGGGGTGCAATACCAGTCCACTTTCAGCCCCCCCACCACCCACCCAACCACCCACCCACCACCACCCTCCCTCCAGAGAGGACGCAAAACACAAAGTCAAACAAAGATAGATCATTCTCTGGCAGAGATATAGCGGCTCCTCTGTCTTTTTTTTTTCTTCCTCCCACCACTTTTTGGAGACGCCTGAAGAAATCAGGCAGAGAGAACAGTGTGGATGTTCTCCTCCTCGCCTCCTCTGAGAGGAGGAGTGGCCGGTCTTCCGGATGCACGGTTAGGCTGACAGTACTGTTCTGCTGCTCTGCAAGGGATGGCTCAGCGCCTCCTCAGTCACTCTCGCTCTCTCTCTCTCTCTCTCTCTCTCCCTCTCTCTCTCTGTGTCTCTCACTGTGTCTCTCTCTCCCTCCCTCTCTCCATCTGCCTCTGCTCTACTTCTGTACATAGTTGTCGGTTCTTCACAGCAAGAGAAAAATAAAGGCAACTACACTGAAGCGGCTCCCACTGCCTGCTTGGAACAATAGTTCTCACTCTTTTTTTCGTTTTTTTTTTACTTGGATGGTGTGTTGTTTTGACTTTCCCATGTTCTGTAACAAGCACTTCTGTGCGTGTGTGTGTGTGTGTGTGTGTGTGTGTGTGTGTGTGTGTGTGTGTGTGTGTGTGTGTGTGTGTGTGTGTGAGATGTGTGTGTGTGTGTGCGTGTGCGCGTGTGAGTGGGTGTTTGCATGTGCGTGTGCCTTGTAAATGTTCCAGTTTTTTTCTGGCTCAAAAAAGGTATTTTTGGCAACACTGAAGAGCTTTCTGAGAGACTTGTTTCTTCTTTTCAGGGTGTAACGGTGCATCTCACTGTCTCCTAGCTAACTACTCCTGTCAAATGATGACTAAAAAGAGACCTGTACGGGTGGGGTGAGAAAGGGGAAGGAGGGGAAATATAAAAGGAGATTCCTTTTTCTCCAGAGGCATTTCTGCGGATAAATTAGATAAAAACTTCAATAAAGTTTGAAAGTTTTGAGCACAGAGGGGTTGGAGAGGTACATTCAGAGTGCTGGACTTCGGCCTTGGGGAACCGAAGGAATCACGGAGGACTACTGGGACGGAACAGAGACAGAGAGAGAGAGAGAGAGAGAGAGAGAGAGAGAGAGAGAGAGAGAGAGAGAGAGAGAGGGTGAATGTTCTGGACGAACAATCTGCCCCCCATCCCCTCATCCCCGTTTACTCATCTCTCAGATAAATAGATTCAAAAGAAAAAGAAAGGCAACCGAACGAGCAGGAAGTAGAGATAAGCGAGCGCGAGGAGGAATTTCTTGGAGGCGGCTCTCTTGGCCATGAGTATCACAGGTCCCCTCATTCTCCTCCGGGCTCCAGTCACAGACTGGTGACCAGCTGCATCTGTCCGTCTCCCTCGCCGTGGGCGGGCTCCTGCGGCGGGTGGCCCTCCCCGCTCGGCCTGTGGGGCTGAGCCTGGTAGAAGGTCTGCATGGGGGCGCCGCGGGAGCCCAGCGCGGGCCTGCCGGAGCTGTAGTACAGCTCCTCGGGCGGCTGGGCCGAGCGGGGGACCACCTCCAGGGGCTCGGGGCTGCTGTCGGGATAGGGCGAGTCTCGCAGGTTGGTGATGCTGGTGTACAGGGAGTCCCGGGCGGGCGACTCGGCCGCGCCGCTGCCCGCCTGCCCGCCGGCGCTGTGCCCGCTGTGGCCCAGGCTCTCCGTGAGGTCGGCCGTGTAGCTCTCGGACTCCTCCGGGTCGCTCTGGTAAAGGACGGACTGCGCCCGCTGCAGGAGCAGCGGCTCCTCCAGGGCTTTGTACAGCAGCTCCACGTCCTGCGGCGTGCACTGGCGCCCCTCTCGGGACAGGAAGTCCTCGTCGTCGTCCGCCGCGCCCATGGACAGCTCGGGCCCGCCGCCGCCGCCCGGCGCCGTCCCCCGGCCCACGCCGCCGTGGGGCCGTCCCCGAGCCAGGCTGCCGCACACCCTGTTGTCCCCGCCTCCGGTCACGCCCACTCCGCCGACTCCGCCCCGCAGGTTGTTGTGCACCAGCTCAGAGATGATCATCTTCTCGAAGGCGGCCGCGTCGGAGAGGTTTCGCCGGATCCCTCCGCCGCCGAGGGTCTCGGAGCCGCGGGGGTTGAGGAGCGGCGGGGAGCTGTCGCCTCCGCCGCCGCCGCCGCCGCCCAGGAAGTCACAGCTGCCGCCGCCGCCGCCGCCCGGCCCGCCGCGCAGAGAGTAGCTGTTGTTGAAGTTGCCGTTCAGGGGCAGCGTCTCCATTCCACAGGGGTCGCGCGTTTTAGACAGAGTGCTCTCTGGACACGAGACAAACACAAGGACGGAATTATTTTCACCATGTGTGTCAATACGCTGTAAAATCCTCAGTTTGGTTGTATTTGTACACACTCAAGAAATACAGATTGACCACTTTCAAGAGCAGATTTACAAGGTCTCAACACGTTGCATCACTACGTATTGTGAGCTTGTAGATCGATTATTCGCTATTCGCTAAACAACAATGTATAGTACAGTAGATAGGGCTTAAAGGAGTAGTTCACCCACGAAATGACTTGTTTTCTATCAATTACACACCCCATGAAGCCGTGAACATGATTTCTTTGTTTTTATCGCATTCCTGAGCCAATACTTTGAGGAAATCTGAGGAAACTCAGTAGGAGAGTCATCAAATTATTGGCTTAGGAATAAGACAAAAACTTAAATATCTCCATGAATGCAAGGCTTCATGGTGTGTGTAATTGATAGAAAATAAGGGTTGGGGGTTAGGGTTTTGGGTGAACTACTCCTTTAAGTGTTTAACTTAACACTGAGGTATAAAGTAAAATTACATTTTAATTGGCATTTAAAACACATATATATATATATATATATATATATATATTTGATATTGTAATATCATTTAATTATGAAGATAATCCAATTTCTTACTTGGGTCACGAAAGGTTCCTGTGAATCCACGAGGAAGCCATGTGGATGAAAACAAAAGGTTTTGGTCAGTAACTGTATTGTTCAGTGATATATGACATGAATGTATTCCCTTTTATGAACAATTCACAAATTAATCAAAAATAGGAGGAAAGAAATCTCCTTATCCAGCTCCCTTTTTTCAAACGCATGCACGCGCTCACTCACTCACAAACGTGTGCACACACACTCTCTCACACACACACTCTCTCACACACACGAAACATGCACACGAAATCTGCACACAGTTAAAAAACACACAGGAAACATGCACATAAAACACAGTCACACACACACACACACACACACACACACACACACACACGAAACATGCACACGAAACATGCATACGAAATCTGCACACAGTTAAAAAACACACAGGAAACATGCACATAAAACACAGTCACACACACACACACACACACACACACACACACACACACACACACACACACACACACACACACACACGCACACGCACGCGCACACGCACACGCGCACACGCGCACACGCGCACACGCGCGCCCACAAGGAACACACACGCTCATGTGCAGGCAAATTAACTCTATTGCATGCACACTCACTCCTGCACCTTAGACGTTTGACACGCTGTTCCACTGTCGTTTACACCTCAGCCACCGGAAATACTTTCAATATTTATTTACTACCGTCGGCCCCTGGATATAAATAATTCATGTACCACCTCATAAAGTAACAGTAATGTTTATTTTACGACTCGCCTTCAAACGCACACAAAAGATGTTGTGTTTTTTTTTCTTTTTTTCTCCCAAGCCGCCATCACATACCAAAGCGCACGCCAAAAGAATGTAATGCGTGGTACGATTTTAATCAACATTCTTCTTTCAGCGGTGGTGGTAAGAGAGGCTAATTAGTCATTCTAATGAAGTGCCCTCCATGCTTCTTCCCTCCCTCCCTCCCTCCCTCCCTTCTCACTTCTAAAAATGTCCCTGCTGCCAAAGCCCGTGGCCGTCAGGCTTGACGCATTGTGGGCCTTTAAAATATTTAACGGAAACGCCGCCTTAAATTTCAGCCCCTCAGACACTAGGTCCCCATACGCCACAGCACATGCTCAGTCAGCGCCCAGCCACACGCACTCCCAGCTCCCCCCTTCTCTGGTGAATATTAATACTGGTGTAGAGCTATTACCACAGCCTCGGGTCTAACCTAACACACACACAAACACACAGACACGCACACGCACACACACACACACAGACACGCACACGCACACACACACACACACACACACACACACACACACACACACACACACGCACAGAGACAGACAGAGTGGAGGGCAGAGAGTGCTGCACAGCACACCCATAAAAAGTTAATTTAACTCAAGAGAATGTACAAGATATGTAACCAAATGGACCTTTACGGGTCCCTGCATTTGGTTACATTTGAGCATTCTCAGAGTACATTTGTCCATTCTCAGAGTACATTTGTACATTCTCTGAGCCAGAAATGGATACATTAACATTGAACAGGTTACTGTCTCTTGAACACACACACACACGCACACACGTAACATAAGTATAAACCCATAAGTGACTTCCATCCGGACAGCACTTCAATCAATCATATTCACACCGGCGAGTGTGACGTACAAACAAAATGGCCGCCGTGTCAATATGGTCAATATCCAGTAAGCAGTCTGGTATTCTTCTACAGGAATTGCAACTTAGGGCTGATCGAATTCCACTATCCTCAAGATTGCTGCCTCTGTCACATTACACAGCATGTCAATTTACTTTCACTCAATTTGTGACAGTTAGTATAAAGACGACACGATTAGAAAGCGGGTGGCTGGTTATACTGCAGTGCTTCAACGAATCAACACTGATTCAGTTTGACAGCTACATACAGTGGCCTGACAGTGCAAGCGTGCGTGCATGCGTGTGTACGTGCAGGTGAACATGCATAAACACTCTCACGTCAAAACATTGCCAGAACAGCAGACAGGCAAACAACAACAACAGCGAACGCGCAGGCACAAGACGCACACAACAGCACAGAGGAGAGCGCGGGGGCCTAACCGGTGGAGTTGAAGACCCCAGGTGATGGAGGAGTGAAGCTCTCAGCCAGCAGAGTGTTGTAAGGGGAAGTGCCGGTGCGCGTCTGCAGCACTGGGTTGGTCAGGAGATGGTTGCCCATGGTCGCTATGAGACACGCAAAAAAATCACACACCACCATGATCACCTATTATACGTAGAGATCATGTACCGATACCATTTTCTCCTTCCCGATACCAATCCCGATACCCAACACTCGCATATCGGTCGATACCGAGTACCGATCCGATACCATGCGTAATAAAAAAAAAACGAATCTAGGACAGTGGTTCTCAAAGTGGGGTCCAGGGACCCTCAGGGTTCTTTGGGGAGGTTCCAAATGGACCCTTACAAGTCTATCTGAAAGTTATGGGGGTCCTTGAAATGAAACGGTTTGAGAACCACTGATCTAGGAATTAACAAAAAAAATCCATTAATAATAGTTCAAGTGCAGCTCCAAGTTAGTAAAATAATAATATTAATTGTACAGTAAGAATATAAAACAGTAGTGCAACATCAATTCAAAATGTTACTTGTAAATGAAATATCATCATGTGATATATTTCACGGAATGGCACAGACTGGCACACTCGCCGATACCGATACCAGCATTTTAGGCAGTATCGGCAGCTTTTCCGACACTGGTATCGGTATCGGAACAACTCTAATTATAAGCGCTTGCGTAATTTCCACTCCCTCGTACAGCGGCATTGCGCGGCGAAAGTAGCACATAGCGCTGCGACACGATGTGAGCTTTAATAGCACATCGCAATGCGATGCAACATGAGCTTGTAGGTGATGTTGTGCTATTTTCAGCGCGGCCAAGAAAGTATAACTCAGGCTTTTGTCAGATTTCCTCTTTGTCAGCTATGGACTCACAATAGCAGCAGGAAAAAAAAGAAGAAGAAAAATGTAGGTGCAGCGTACTGGAATTCAGACTTTCAGACTCAATAACATTTTTTGAATCATAAACATATTTGCTGTTTATTCAAACGGGGAGGGGTGTGTGTGGGGGGGGGGGTGTATTTGTGTTATGGTGACACTTTATGGAGTAATGCATTTACACGCAGTACCCCTGGATGTTTACGCACTGAGATTGTAACCTTTGAGTAAAAATACAATTGGTAAGGGAAAGCTGCTGTTTGGAGAGTTGCCATTCAAGATTTTTTATTTATATATTTATTTAGCCATTGCTCTCACAGTGCCGTTGGTGTGTGTGTGTGTGTGTGTGTGTGTGTGTGTGTGAGTGAGTGTGAGTGTGAGTGTGAGTGTGTGTGTGTGTGTGTGTGTGTGTGTGTGTGTGTGCATGTGTGTGAGCGGGGGGGGGGCCAGTAATGCATACCATTATGTCGTTGAGGGGTGCAGCCATTCAAGCACAGTTCATTTCACAGTGAAATGTGAATGCCACTGCAAGACAAATATAATTCAAGGAAATGGCACATTGAGAATGTTGTAGGATGCCCATGTATGGCTGCAGCCCTCGGGCAACTCAAACAGAAATGCCATGAAATTAAAAATAGGACAGCATGACAGAGAGTGGTCCGGGGCCCACCGCAACCTTCAGCTCTTAACGGCCGCCGTTCATCACCATCTCACGTATGCACGCACGTACGTTTGCGCGTGCACGTGCACGCGCACGCGCACGCGCACACACACACGCACGCACGCACGCACGCACACACGCACGCACGCACGCACGCACGCACACACCCACACACAGCCAGGGTTGCAGGAATTCTACAACACAAGTCTGTGATTAACACATTTGCTGGGTCACAAACAGAGCTGTTTACTTATTTATCCTTAATTCCAGCCTCTACTACTCTTTCTTATCTCTCAAGCGAGCCTCGCAAACTCTCTCCTTCCATTCTGTGCGATGCTCTTCCATTTCTCTTCACTCAATCATTCCCTTTCTCTCTCGCTGCCTCTCTCTCCCTATCTCGCCAAATGGGCTTTTTCTCTCTCCACAAACAACGCCAAATTACTACGGATTATCTGTCCGCAAGCACATCACAGTACCTCAATTTTCCTGCAGAAAATTAAAGAAGCTACTTTTAAGTGGCCAGAGTGTACAGTACGGTAAGTAGGGCATGGGGGAAATGTGGGAGTGTGTGTGTGTGTGTGCGTGTGCGTGCGTGTGCATGCGTGTGTGTATGTGTGTAGGGAGCTATGCATCTTGTCTCCTGGACACATCACTATTGTCTGGAAGAGAAAGCGGTTCACAGGGATAGTGAACTGGGGGAGGTCACAGAGATTAGAGATGCAGATGATAACGCCCCCCTTTTCTTTTCATTATCCCTCCATGATAGGGCCTCTATTTCTATCCCTCTCCCCCTCTTCTCGGCCCATCTCCATCACTCTCTCTCTCTCTCTGTCCGTCTCTCTCTCTCTCTCTCTCCACATCCGTGACAGAGCTGCCTTCTTGCACTTTCTGCCAACTGGCAAACCTTTGTTTTTTCACTGGAGAGCAAAGAGAAGTAAAGGCTCTGCGGTTGCGTTTCACGGTGAACTGCAGTGTGATCCAGAGAACCCGCCTTCATGGGCTTGTTGCTCGCTCCCTTGTGATGACAGGCCCCCGGAAACCGACACTCCCAACCTCACACACACACACACACACACACACGCACGCACACGCACACACACACACACACACACACACACACACACACACACACACACACACACACACACACACACACACACACACACACAGCTTTTCAGGCATCGAGTCGTCGCGGCAAACCTCTTCCTCATTGCAGTCCCCCCCCATCCTGCTCCTGTCACTCTCCTCAATTAGAATAATTACCCCCTGTTCGCTCGCACGCTAATCAGTTCATTAAAAACAAAATGGAATGAAATTAGCATAGAGAGTGATGGCTGATTTAGCGACTGCCTCCTTGTCATCAACGCAGCCAGACGTCCCCCTCCCCTCCCCTGCCCTCCCCTCCCCGTTCCCGCGCCTTGCTCCGTCCCCTAACCTCAGCCAACCTCTCTCTCTCTCTCTCTCTCTCGTGTGGCCCCTGTGACTGTGACTCTGGTGATGATGGCACAATGACGCCACCGCCTCGCTGAGGCGACAGCCAGACAGTGACAAGGACACTGCTGCCACTGGAGGCTCCACGCCACGCCGCAGCCTTTGCTTCTTCAACTTCCTCCTGTATCTTGTATCTTGTTGCACGGAATACACAAGTCAAGGCACCCAAGTGCCTCACTGCGTGCTGGCTGTGTGCACAGTATGTGTGTCTCTCTGTGTACAAGTGTCCATGTGTTTGTGTGTCTAATTAGACACGTGTCAGTGTGTATAATTGGCCAATAGCAGCAGGGGTACAACATTGTTGTACGCCAGTGGCACACACCGAAAATAGCAGACGCACAAGCTCACAACGCGCCGGCGACTCGCTATTTTCGGCATATGACACCATCATACGATCGAGTACTAATCAGGCTAGCCGCTAGAGAGTGTGCGGTGACGGCGTGGGAGGGGCCTCACCGCGGTTGAGCGTCGGCGTGCTGTTGATATCTCCCGCCATGAAAGAAGACTCCGTCTGCTTCCGCACCGTGTCGTTCCACATCCTGCGGATCCGACTCTGGAAGAGGGAGCATGGAGAGGAGCGCAGTGAGTGGCAGCAGACAGAGAGACAGAGTTAAATATAGAAACATTGCTTGGTAGACTTTGTGACTCAGTGGGGGCTAGTGTAATCGGAACGGCGGGGCTCTCGTTCTAATCCGCAAAGAGCGACAAAATAGGAACAACAACAACAGACAGCGGAGATACACAGGGCATTCGGGTAAACAGGCTCTGGCGTCTACGTTTGTGTTAACAAGACGGGAGGCTAATAGAGTGGAGATGCGGAGGATGTGATTACAGTCACTGATCCCATTGTCACTCGGAGGCTTCTGATTACGACATGCAAGGGCTTGTTTACTGATTGCGGACAGACAGCTGAAGTGCTGTCATAAGTGTGGAGAGCGCTCGGTCTGTGCGCCCCGCATGCACGCTAGCATGTGTGTGCGCGCGTCAACCATGACTTTGCATATATTGTGTGTACAATGTATATATCGTCACTATTGCGCAGCAACCTTGTGTCTTCATGTTTCAGCTTTTTATGTTTTATTTTATAATTTATTAGTGCCCTACTTCGTCATACAAGAGTGTCACGCAAAAGTAGTGAAACTGTAGACGATCGGTTATTTCTGCTATTTTGGAAAGTATAAATATATATATAATATAACCAATGAAAAGCATTAACAAGAGCTTGCGACTATATTGGATCCATTGGAACACAGGTTCTTCATTCCATTTCCTGACAAATTATGGTTTTGCGACTATGTATATATAGTATACAACAGTATACCTAGTACATATACTGTATATATATATATACAGTAAAATGTGTGTATACTGTGTGTGTGTGTGTGTGTGTGTGTGTGTGTGTGTGTGTGTGTGTTTATTTGTTTATTTAAACGGATCCCCATTAGCTGACGCCTTAACGTCAGCTAGTCTTCCTGGGGTCCAAGACATAAAAATACATTAACAAAAAAATCCAACACATCACAGTGTATTACAAAGAAATACTAAAAACAACAAAAAATAATAGTACATTTTACAAAAGTCGAATATCACATAAAAAGAGAAACCAACATAAAAGGTCACACAGTGTGTGTGTGTGTGTGTGTGTGTGTGTGTGTGTGTGTGTGTGTGTGTGTGTGTGTGTGTGTGTGTGTGTGTGTGTGTGTGTGTGTGTGTGTGTGTGTACAGTATGTATTATATATAGTGTTTGTGTTTATACTACACTTGTATGCGTGTGACCGTGCTTCTCTGTGTTTGCCTTCATGCTCGGACGTGCATGACTGTGCGTGTATTCAGTTATGCGCACCACTGGCTGCGCGTGTGGCATCATTAAATGGCGTTCGCTGTGTCCTTGTTCTGACCTGTCTGGGTGCTGTGGCGTGACGGGCTTGGCTGCCTGGGTAATAGAGCTCAACAGTGACCGCCCACTTTCCTCAACAGCCCAGTCTCTCCACAAGTGAATTTCCAATTTATTTACTCCAGTTGTTTCTCTAACTTTTTCATTTCAAGGACCTCCAAAACTCTGAGAGTTACAAGGGTCGATTTGGAACCACCTTCAAGGAACCCGAGGATCCCTTGACCCCACTTTGAGAACCTCTGCATAGACTTTTCAGAAGGTTCTTATAGAAAGAGTTTTTAAGTCTGGTTCCAAGCCAACTATCTATGACATTGGAAACAAGTCCGCAAGGACTTTCATGAACGGACCTGTTAGACAAAGTATTTTAAATGTAACTGTGTTGTTTTACATTTTTTGCCTAATAAAATATTCAATCAATCAATCAAAGACAGTGGTTCTCAACCTGTGGGTAGGGACCCCCAGGGGGTCCGCAGATGATTTTGGGGGGGGGTCCCCAGATGACAGTGAAGTGACAATTTAAGGACTTTTAACACATTCCATGCCAGACGTTAATCTCATAATGTACTCACCAGTGCCAACGTGTTATTGTTGTTTTTTTCACGTCGCCATAGACCTTGTTAAAATCCTTAAGATCGAGCTGTGCACTGTCTGTATACATCGGCAACATCTCACTGAATCTACCAGTGAAAACCACGTGTCAAACGGAGCTCCATGGTTGTAGTTAGAGCGGTTTACGTTAAACAGTGATATGCGAGGAGAAAAAACTACAAGGAGAAAAATCAGTTTCAGTTTCGTCATTAGAACGAGGGAGAGACTGACTGAGCTCTATATTGAGGTTGGTCTGACCTGTCTGTGTGCTGCCGCGTGGCGGGCCTGGCGCAGGGCCAGATTAGCACTATGTGGTGCCCCAGGGCGACCTCAAGTTGAAGTGCCCCCCCCCTGCTCCCTGGGGCGGAGGTATGGCTTGAGGCTGGGGGAGGTCGGCCGCACGCAAAAATGGATTTTGTTAGTTTCTTTTCGGTTTTTGGTTACTTTATTTTGGTTTTAGGGTTAGGGTTATGTTATTTCATTCTTATTTAAAAAAAAATGGTGCCCCCATTGGCTGGTGCCCCAGGGCACTCGCCCCCTACGGCCTATGGGTAATCCGGCCCTGCCTGGCTGCCAGTGTAAGCGGTTGCTCTGACCTGTCTTTATGCCGCCGTGTGGCGGGCCTGGCTGCCAGTGTAATAGTTCTGACCTGTCTGTGTGCCGCCGCGTGGCGGGCCTGGCTGCCAGTGTAATAGTTCTGACCTGTCTGTGTGCCAGTGTAATAGTTCTGACCTGTCTGTGTGCCGCCGCGTGGCGGGCCTGGCTGCCAGTGTAATAGCGGTTGTTGGCACGCAGGGCAGAGTTCTTCAGGGAGCCGTGGGAGCTGGTCGTAGAGGTGCGGCTGCAGCAGTAGGAATGACGAAGACATTTACTGTACTCCTTATGGACCTTGTGGTAGAGCGGAGGCAAAAACAAAACAGGTTTTAGGTTTTACAGCCACTCATAAATACATATACGCTTAGATTGACTGGCCCTGCACCGCTCTCTGTAAGGCTGGCTGCTAACACGGCTACAGTGAAATGTACTTAATGCACTCTTATTCCCAGGCCTGTCAGAGGGACACGACTCAGAAACGATCTGTACATCATGTCTGTCAATCCATCCCCCTGCTCTGTCGGTGTGCCATGTAGCTGTCCTCATATCTGTCCGTCCAACTACTTTATCCATCCATCCATCCATCCATCCAATAATCATACTCTGCCTGATTAAACAAAACATATAAATAGTAACACATAAGAAGCAAAGATTTGAGTTACAAATGTTTGCTTTAAAAAAAACATATATTCAAAGATTTGCACAAATTGTCCACGATTTTTCAAAAAATAGCAGATCTACAAGCCAAATAGCCAAAGAAATCTAAAATGACACAGATGCGTTCCGGGATTGAAGGGGTTAAACAAAAAATATAAATAGTAATACATAATAAATAAATAATAAATAATACAGGTTAAATATATTTTAACCATTGCACCCCCTCACTTGTATGTCATTCCCTATATTCATTCATTCATACATTAGTGTGAACCAGAAAAATTCTTCATTCATTCATTCATTCATTCATTCATTCATTCATTCGGGCGAACCAGTCAATTCAACCATTCATTCAACACAGCAGCCAGGCTGTGCGTGGTTGTCACACCTTCTTCTGCAGGGCACAGTGGAAGATGAAGATGAACATGCCCTGGAAGGCATTGAAGGTGGTGAAGAGGTAGGCCATGATGACCGTGTTCTCGTTGATGAAGAGGAGGCCGAAGGCCCAGGTCAGACCCAGGAGGAAGAGCAGGGCGATGGCACCCAGTGCCCACGACCTGAGGGGAAACACACCGACTTTATTTCACCTTTCAAGTCCGTCAACATCGACCGTTATTGTTATTTAACTCCCACTCCCACTCACAACCTTTTTTCCATGGAGAGCCTCTGAGACGCGCACATACACACTATACAGTATGTGTGCGCGTTGCGTCGTGAGCTGAAGATCGGCTGTATTAGCTATTTTTAAAACTATTCTCTTCAGGGGGTCCCTGGGACAAACATTTTCAGATGGGGGAACTACTGATGTATGGCGCCCCTCCAAGGGGGGCCCGCACCCTAGGTTAGGGAAACACTGATTTAACTCCTTACCACCTAGAGACTGAATCAATGTTGGAGCATGATGGATGGCGTTTCACTGTGATTGCAGTGGCTCTTTGGCGTAACTCCAACGAGGCGGACTTAACAAGAGAACTCACTTGATTGCACCTCACAAAATTGCATTTCGCTTCTTGTACCCTGGGCCTGTACAGTGTGTGTTGTGACAATAAAAAAACCTTTCTCGATTCTTCATTCTTGAACTCACTTGATGTTATCCAGGCGGCTGGAGTCGGGTTTCAGTGCAGAGGAGTTGCGGATCATCTTGTGCAGCGTGATCATGAGGAACACCAGGTTGAGCTGAGAACACGGAGGAACACGGAGTCAATCTGCTGTGAACAACGCTTACCAAGAGCAAACTTTGAACTATTAAGAGCCTCAGCAAAAGTACGACGAAATGATATCACAGCAGCACACCGTACAGGATCCTGAGTGTTAATTTAACTCAGAGAACGTACAAATGTAACCAAACGGACCCCGTAAGGAGTTATAAATGGATGAATTAACACTGAGGATTTTACTGTGTGAAGTGAGAGGCATAACACTGTCTGAGTGCAGAACTAATACCATAATAACAAATGAAACGGGTCCAATGAAGCTCCAGATGAAGTAGTTATCCACTCTCAGCCAGCATCTAGGATGAGACAGAGGATAAGAGAGAGTTACACTCATGCACACAAGTAGGCCTGCACGCAAATACAGGCGCACGCACGTGCACGCACACACACACACACACGCGCACGCACGCACACACACGCACCCACACACACACACACACACATACACACACACACACGCGCGTGCACACACACACACTACGTATTCCCTAGTCTCGGTGGATTATTTTATGGAAGCTAATCATCAGGCTTTGGTTAAGTGTGCTCTGAAAAGCCAGTCCACAGGGAGGCGCGGCAGCCACGCTCACACTACGCCCGTATATTACATTTCCTGCTGAGGGAATAGCATAATCCTGCTTCTCAATCTGCAGGTGCAAAGAGGCCCGGGCTTCACACGTACGCTTTCTTGGTCCCATAGCTCCTGTAGTCAATGGCCGCCGAGATGCCCACCACCAGCGCCGGGAAGCAGTAGCCGCAGAGGTAGTAATACTTCTTGCGGGAATACTCGCTCTCAAACACCTCCACCAGCATGAGGTAGAGCTGCACGCCCTCCAGACACATCCAGGAGAAGGCGGCCAAGAAGAAGAAATGCAGGAGGCCGGCGAAGATGGGACAGGCGATCTGATGAGACCCCGAGAGAGAGAGAGAGAGAGAGAGAGAGCGGGAGGGAGAGAAAGAGAGAGAGAGAGAGAGAGAGAGACGGAATGAGCGGGAAGAACGGGGGGGAAAATAGAACAGCAGGAAAAAAGCGGGAGGAGGTGGTGGAACGGTGGAAAGAGACACAAGGTAAGTGGAGAAAAAAAGAGAAACCGGAAAGGACAGAATAGTCGTTTCCCCATGCCAGACGCTGTGGCCTTAGGGCGCGTGTAAATTTTAAACGCCCGGCCTCGGGCAGTGGTGGAAAGTAACTAAGTACTGTAACACAACAGTACATTTACTTAAGTACTGCATTCTGCGTAATGAGTACTTTCTCCTTTTGGTACTTAAAGTACATTTTTGATCTATTCTGATACCAATACTTTTGTACTTTTACTCAAGTAAATTTCGAAATCCGGACTTTTACTTGCAACAGACTATTTCTACATTGCAGTATTGATACTTTTACTTAAGTAAAACATTTGAGTACTTTTTCCACCACTGGCCTCGGGACACAAAGGGGGTTGATAAACCCCCTTACCCCCTCCCCCCCCCGCCCCCCCCGCCCGGTGAGTCCTGGTAATAAGTCAAAGAGGGAGAAAGCTCACGTGGTACTGGGTCTTGTCGATGCCGATGAGGAAGAGCAGCTCGGCGATGAAGAGGTTGATGCAGAGGTTCTTGTGGATGGTGTTGCGGTCGGTCTGGAGGCCCCGCAGGAAGCAGAAGGTGGAGATGCAGATGGCCAGACACACCAGGGAGATGACGATGCCCACCCAGGTGATGACGAACAGGATCAGCTCGTGCATCCGCCCGGGGTACTGAGGAGACAACATGAAGGGATGGAGCGGGAGGGAGAGAGAGAGAGAGAGAGGCCACAGGGCCGGGGAGACAGGGGCGGATCAGACGAAGAAAGGAGAGTGAAGGGAGAGAGAAGTAACAGAAGGAATAAAGAGATAAGAGGCGGGAAGGTTGGAAACAATAGGGAGGAGGGGATCAGTGAGATATAGAAATGGAGGGACGGAGGGGCGGGCGGTGGTTTGAGAAAGAACAAGATTGCTTCACTTAATATTTGTAAATATATGCAGGAACGCTAAAGTGTCGAGACAAGAGACAAGACGTGTTGGAAAAATACATGACATTCAAATTCAAGTGAATGTCAGCGGGAGTAGCAGGACATGAATGTGTAAGCGCGCGCCTCCCAGAGAGTCGGAAGAGAGAGGGAATTCAACACAAAGAGCAAGACACCGTCGTGCGTGAGCGTGTGCGTGTGTGTGCGTGTGTGTGTGCGTGCTGTGTGTGTGCGCGCGCGTGTGTGTGCGTGTGTGTGTGTGTGTGTGAGTGTCTGTGTGCGAGCGTGTGTGTGCGAGCATGGGTGCATGTGGGTTTTTGTGAGGATGAGTGTGAATAAACATTACCATTCACAGTGGATGGAATGGATGTCTGCAATGACACAGGGCTGCATTTTAACCACTCTCACTCTGGCATCCCTATTTTGTGCATATCATTATATAAAATAGCTTGTCTACAAGCTCACAATGAATCATGCAACTGTGAGGTTCAAAGCTGGGTACCCCGTGCAAGCACCAAAATGTCTGGCTATAATGGAAAGCCTGTTTGGGCAGAGGATAGATTTCCCTTTGAGCTTCATGCAATACCTCTTGTCAACCAGTAGTGGCCCCACATGACCCCGGGATGTAAATGGCTCAATAGGAGAGCAGGTAGACTAACTACAACCACTGCATTGTGTTGTATTTATTGTATTAATACTCTACCACAGGTGGTTTCAACCTTTTCAGGCTGCGACCCCCCAAAATAATATATATTTGAACTGGGGACCCCCCAAAATAATCATATTTGAACTGGGGACCCCCCAAAATAATCATATTTGAACAGGATGGTATTGCTTTTTTATATGGCCCCCCGATGATGTTTTTCATTTTTTTGTGATATTTTATATTGAAACATTCAAGAAGAGTACCTCAATTTGTCATGCATTGTTGTACTTTAATATATTTAGATGAGTATTTTTTATGGAATATATTATATTGGGTAAAATATACCCAATGTTAGAGGTGTGATAATATTCAACGTTAGTGTTCTAGGGTTAAGAGTTAGGGTTAGGAGTACTTCTTCCATCACTGGTATACACAGAGATACTGCACTGACTGCTGCTGCTCATTCCATCATATTGTTTCTAGCTAGCTGCGCCTTCTATTGAGGCATGAGGTATATCCAAGAATTCTATTAAAATGCTAGACATGTAGTTAGGATACTTGTTTAAATAAAAAAATTGGTTGTTCACTATTTATACCAACATAGATAGCAAGAATAATAGTTATAAAACAAAACAGGTTTTGTCTCCATTTACTTACCGTATATTATACATGAAACGTGCATTGTATTTTACATTGTGGAAATGGCTTTTTCGATCTACGTTCGCATAGTGTTAGCCGTTCAGGTCAGACCACAGCTCATTAACTTTGAAATACTGAAGTAATTGACCATCATTGAGAAAAATGGAAATACAATTATCACAAATGAAATAGTGAGACGCTCTGCTTTCTAATTTATGTTTTTATAGCAGTGAAAGGATTCAGATAATATATTCCAAGACAATTATTAGATAAAATAATGTACACCTTCATTGACCCCCAGAGGGGAAATTCAATATACAGTAGCAGCAGCATTGTATTATCAATACCCTATTAAAAGATATAGTATGGAATTGATAACTATCATTTTGCTCATGTCATTAGTTGTGTCGGTGTTCCACAAACAAATTACTATTCAAGGGATCTGAAGGCTCAGCTAATATAAGTAAAGCCTTTAAAAACAAATTGGTTATACACTGGAGTAATACATGTTTGTTTTTTTGTAGCCCCCTGGAGAAAAATGCACAAGCATTTACTCAAGTATTATGCTTAAGTCAAGTTTCTATGTACTTTTGCTTTACTTGAGTATTTCAATTTTTTGGTGTTTTATACATCTACTCCATTACACCTCAAATATAGCAAATATTGTAGTTTTTACTCAATTACAATTAGTTTTAGTTTTAGTTAGCAGTTACTCAACAGATTTAGAATATTTAGAATTAACCAAATTATTATTTTTCAAAAATAGCAGATCTAAAAGCTCACAATGCATTGCATCGCGACACATTGAGCTTGTAGAGCAGCTATTTCTTAATTGCCCAAGTATAAAATAGGGCATAAGTGGTTAATGATCAATCATTATGGCCCAATAACATGATATATATTTATGATTCTGAAAAAAAGGCATTCTGCACAATCAGCACTTTCACTTATTCTACTTCAAGTAAAGTTTTATGCTTTACTGTATGCGGTCCAAACTCTGAGCATTTCTTCCAGCACTGAAAACCAGAGTATTTAGTCTTGTTCTCCGTCACTCACATCGGGTTCGTGGTGAGCCATGAGCACGGCGAAGTTGGTGAGGTGGCTGCAGGAACAGGTGGTGTGGGTGCTGTTGGTGTCCAGCAGTCTGCAGCCCTGCGAGGACCACTGGCCCGTCATGGAGCGCTCCGAGTAGTTCCAGAACGAGCAGTTTGGACTGTAGTGGTTCTCCAACTGGGGAGGGGAGAGGGGAAACACACAGAGAGGACGATGACAGGAAATCGATTGTTAATTCATTTCTATCAGGATAACCGTTAGCCAACGCCATGACGTTAGCTAACATTTTGGCCGGTATGTATAGGACTACTGTACGTTAACGTAGGGCTTAGTGCAGCAGATAACAGCAATATTTAGGGAGAAACGTCAAATGGTGAAATTTGGTACAAATCATCTTTGGAGGTCACTCTTCGATTTAAGAAACCAGGCCACTCGTAAATCAAAGATGGCAGTGTAAGGTGGAGCTAATAAACAGACCTGTAGGTGTCTGAGCGTGAAAGGTGGGCTAATACAGACATGGCAACTCTGGGCAGCTATGGTGGAGCTAATAATAGTCTGAGCGTGAACACCACCACTATAAGGTGGAGCTAATAAACACACCTGTAGGTGTCTGAGCATGAACATTAAGGTGGAGCTAATAAACACACAGGTGTCTGAGCGTGAACAATAAGGTGGAGCTAACAAACACACCTGTAGGTGTCTGAGCGTGAACGATAAGGTGGAGCTAATAAATAAACACACCTCTAGGTGTCTGAGCGTGAACAATAAGGTGGAGCTAATAAACACACCTGTAGGCGTCTGAGCGTGAACACCATCACTATAAGGTGGAGCTAATAAACACACCTGTAGGTGTCTGAGCGTGAACAATAAGGTGGAGCTAATAAACACACCTGTAGGTGTCTGAGCGTGAACAATAAGGTGGAGCTAATAAACACACCTGTAGGTGTCTGAGCGTGAACAATAAGGTGGAGCTAATAAACACACCTGTAGGTGTCTGAGCGTGAACACCACCACTATAAGGTGGAGCTAATAAACACACCTGTAGGTGTCTGAGCGTGAACAATAAGGTGGAGCTAATAAACACACCTGTAGGTGTCTGAGCGTGAACAATAAGGTGGAGCTAATAAACACACCTGTAGGTGTCTGAGCGTGAACACCACCGGCTCCGTGAGGAACACCCTGCTGGACTCCTTGTTGATGGAGGCGGCGATGACGTGGGAGTTGACCGCCAGCCCACGCCCACCCTGGCCCGGCCCGCCGGCCTCCAGCTCCATCTTGACCGTGGCGTTCTCGGTGGACAGGAAGGAGCCCAGGTTCTTGTAGAGGACAAAGACCACCTTCACTTGGCCTGGAGAGAGAGAGAGTGAGAGACAGAAAGAGACAGGGAGAGAGGAAGCAGGTTGAAAGGTTTAAAAAAAGAGAGAAAGATGGATATTACGTGAAAAGATAGATACAGACAGAGGGAGGGGAGAGCAGAGATGAGAAAAAAGAGACAGAACAGAGAAATGGGGGCATAATATGGTAATGACAGAGAGAGAGAGAGAGAGAGGCGTAGATAGAGAGTGAGAAAGTGACAGGGCGAGAACGAGGGAGACAGAGAGAGGGAGTTAGTGGAGGTTAGAGGGATGGTAAGGAGCGTTTCATTTTGACTGCTGGAAGAGAGCGAGATTTAATGTGGAGGGCAATGGAACATTCATCCCTCAAGCATTCACAGATCTCTTATTATTCCATATGAATATTTCATGTGCGTTTGTTTCAATCATTCTAATCTCGTTCCCCGGCGCAGAGCCGAACGGAGACAGAAAACAGAGAAAAGGAGGCAGGGGGATGGAAGGACGGGGGGGGGTTAGAGAGGAGGGGAGGAGTGATAGAAGAAGAGGGTGGGGTGGAGGGTGAAATGGGAGAGATGAGAGAGGGGGATAAGATGGCGGAGAGACGGAGCGAGAGAGAACGGAAGAGGGAGGAGAGAAGAAGAAGCGCAAGTGCTGAGATTGCTCTGTCAGGCTGGGCCCTGATAGTAATCTACACGCCTCCCCAGCTATTCTATTAAGACGGGCCGTTAAGAAACCATCAGGAAAAGAAATTGTCTCAGCGCTTTTGTTAATCTGATTAGCCCATTATTATGAACCAATAACTTAGTCAACTGCATGCAGATTGTTTTAACCCGTTCAATCCGGAAACGCGTCCGTGTCATCTTAGATGTCTTTGGCTATTCAATTATATATTTTTTAATCGTGAACATTTGCGCAAATCTTTGAATATGTATTTTTTTAAGCGAACATTTGTAAAATATTTCGTTCCAGGGACCCTCCAGAAGCAAAGACTTGAGTTAAAAATGTTGTTTCAAAAAAATATATGTATTCAAAGATTTTCCCAAACATTCAAGATTTTTCAAAAATAGCAGATCTACAAGCTCGTAGTGCGGCACTCGGTGCCGCACTATGAGCTTGTCTATCTGCTATTTTTGAATAGCCCAAAGTATAAAATAAAAATCTAAAATGACAGTATGTGCTCCCGGATTGAATGGGTTAAGCTTGCATGAAAATGCAAATGGGGGGGAAACACGAGAGAGTTTCAACTCTCTCTCTCTCCAGAGATACAGTATGTCCATTATTATAGGGTTAGAGGGGGTTTGGGGGGGAGGAGGAGGAGGGGGGGGGGGCTGCTGACCATTGCGGCTGTACTGTTTGATGGTGGACGCGGAGAGCTGGATGGTGCTGTCACTGGCGTAGCTCTGCGGGAAAAACAAGTCCTGGAGGTCCATCTCTGTGTTCAGCACGTGCACCTCCATGTCTGGAGTCCAGGGAGGGAGAGAGCACCACAAAATAATGAGACAACAAGCGTTATATATACGTCTCTGTCAGATGGAAACCTCATATGTCCGAAAAAACTAAACTTGCTATAATTTTCAGGATTCAAATTAAAAAAGCATCACACCGAGCTCAAAATAGCTTGCGGAACTGCTACTTTTGATGCTTTTGTGTGACGCTGTAGTATGATCAAGTACGGCGTTAAAGGAGTAGTTCACCCCCAAAAAATACTTATTTTCTATCAATTACAAACCCCATGAAGCCCTGAATTCATGGAGATGTTTTTGTTTTTGGCTGGTCAGTAGCAGACTCAATTGAGTCCCAGCTCGCCGATACAGACATACAAAAGGACTATGGTACATGCCTCCAATCAACCAACCAAGCTACCAACAAGCCTGTCTCTTCCTTGTCTCTGCCCTTAGGGCTTTTTTGTGTTATCCTTTTAGCATCACTGTATTATCGTACCACTGCACTATTTGCAAAACTGTTAATAAAGTATTCAATCAATCAAAGTACGATGCTCCATTTATAACAACATGGGTTCTCACCGATGTTGGGGGCTCTGTCGGAGAAGCGGTTCCCGTACATGTTGTTGGCCAACAGAAAGGCTCCTTTCTCCAGGACGTCCAGCAGCATGGTGGCGGTGTGAGCCTGCTCCGTGGTGTTCATGTCCTGCCACGACTCCAGAGCCTCGGGACGCAGCAGGTTGTCCACCGTCTGCACCACCGCCTGGCACATACAGGGGGAGCAAGAGTTCATTTTTGTACCACCCCACCACACAGTTATAGAGCACCGAAGTTTGACGTAATTTACGCATCCTACCTGGGTCATGTATTTTTTAAGCCCCATTCTGAATTCCCATAGTGTTTAATATCGCGTCATATAATAACTGTGTTCCAAAAATAAACAAATGAGCCCGGCGGCTGAACTCATACAGTATGAATATGAAGCATCAACTGCGGTGAGAAAACGCTAATGTTACCAACGCTGAATTAATTAAATTTTCTTCAGAAACAGACTGTATCAAAACATGAGTGACTGATAAACGATACAGAGCCAACTCCCTGACAATAGGAGAATTTGTTCATTTTTGGACCACAATTCTTATATGAGACATTCTAAGATGACCCAATGTTATTGAGACAAACTTCTGTGACCCAGGGGATGAACGAGTGACGTCAGGACTTCGGTACTCTATAGTAAAGTAACTAACAATTTCACTGTTATTTCCTAGAAAACTCACTATACTCCCCCTGCACTACATTTATTACTGTGCTATGTCAGACATATTACCGTTCTATTTCACACTTACAATTCATTTAATGGCAATTTTGATGGCTTTATCGGCTATCCAATTTATTGGAGTAGCCTGCTTGATGAATCATGTAATTCTCTTGCTCGGGCCTCTCAAAATGAAGGATTGACTGCGGGGTGCAGAATAAAGAGCGTTGCAGTCACAAAATGAATTGAGAATTAGAATGCACTCTCATTTCGACGGAACAGAGAAAGCAAAGCGACGCTCCCCCCCCCCCCTTTTTGGTTTTTCCCGTCGCCGATGCTGTGATACTGAGGTACACCACAGCCAATGACAAAAAAAATAACATAATGGTCCGGTTACATACTACACAGCAGTCTTAACATTCATCAGGCACCAGAGGAGATCAGATGATTAGGCATCGTATTCCAATATGCAGCATGCAGGCCAGCAGACAGAGACGACCGTGTGCTGCAGAATGCCGCATTTCATCATTGCTGCAAAGCATAGCCTACTCCACAAACACATGGCCTTTTCATGCTATTAGATTACAGCTTTCTCAGAAGCAACGATATTGCACAAATATTGGAGGAAAAGCAGGCTATTGTAACATGAACCATGGTCGCCTTTCATGCTATCATCAAATTACAGTACATTTTCTCCAAGCCGGAGATATTGTGCATTATTGAGCCACACAATAACACTACTACAGTAATATTTGTACAGTAGGGTTCCAAAAGGAACAATGCTAAGATTATGTCACAGAGGGATGATTTCCACTAGCATTAGCCTGACCCATATCTCACAGATATGTACACCAAGCGTCGCAACAAAGAAAATTACAAAGCATTCTCGTCGCCTTGGGAAATACCACACCAACATTTAAATACAGCGCACGCAACTCGCCACGAGTTATAGCTAAAACCCCCTGTTCCACGGCGCTCCTCAGCACAAACTAGAAATACTATAAACACACACCCAACATGATAGCAGAGGCCATATAAATCATAATGTGAAGCACAAAGCACTGTGCCACAGGCTAAAGGAATCACATTCCACAAACCTGCAGTCTGTCCAAGGATTTATCGTCACAGCGTTATTCTAAAGTCACGGAGCAGTCGTACTCCACGGTGCATGTAAAGTAGGCAGATAAAAGGGAAAAAGGTACCTGGATGTAGGCCCGACAGGTCCGCTCGCGCTTCTGTAGCTGGGAGGGAGAAAACAAAGCCTCAAAACTGGGAATTTAAATAAGGCCACCTGTCCTTGTACACGACGTGCAGCTATAGGGTGTAATTTTACACTCACTCAGGAATTTCACTTTTAAAGCTTCTGGACGTCACTGTCGGGTGCAAACCTCATATCTCCAAAACTGTTACTTTTCAGGATTCAAGTTCAGCAAAAGTAGCAGAAGCTCGAAACGCGTCATGAAGAGCTTTCAGATCTGCTACTTTATTATTTTTTTGTATAACATTTTTGATCCCAAAAGTTTTAACCCTTTTTCACCCGGTGCCAATTATACAAGTGATCCTGGGCGCTACACTCCCCCCGCCAGCCTAGGGAGCCCAGAGCCGAGCTCATGCCTCCAATGCATGGAAGGAACACGTTATTCCAACCAGTTCCTTTCCCCTCCATCAGGCGCCCCGGCTGTTATGGGGGAGGCGGCATAGCGACCAGGATTACTACATGTTTTTGTGAGGGTATTACCACCTAGGGTATGGGGCGCTGATGACGCGGCGGAGAAGACACGCCCCCAGCGCCGACAGCGTCCCCGGCGGAAATCGAACCCAGGACCGACAGCGCTACCGACTGCGCACCGTGCCCCTAGATCTGCTACTTTAGATACTTTTGATGTGACGCTGTAGTATGATCAAGTAGGGCATTCATTTACAAAACAAAAACTCAAAAAGTTAAAATATGGAGATTTCTGCCCGACAGCAACAATATGTCTTTGTGTGAGCCTGTATAGGGCATAGCAGTGGCGGCCATTTTCTGGTTCCACTTCAAAATACTCAATGCATTTTTCCCCAAAAATATTTATATCAATTCATTTAAGCCTCGAATCAAGCCATCCAGGGTCCTGGTGAATCATGACCATAAAACGTTTGATTCTGTGAAAAAACTTTTTTGAAAACGGCAAAAAAAAGGGTGTTTATTAACACATTGGGTGCCAGAGGTTTATTAAAATATTATACTTTGAGTGCCAGGACTTTTTAAACATTTTGAACCTTTTTCAAGTAGTCACAAAATATTTTCAGTGATCACCGTCCTCACGGTGATCCCCTCATTACACACATACAGGTCTCGTACAATCGGGGGGAAAAAATTTAAAACATTCGGAAATCCATTCCATAGTTGCAGCCAGCTGAAAATAGTTAAATTAACATTGTAAAAAAAAAAAGTGCACAGGAGCCGAGATACAGGTTTTTGAAGTCATAAGTTAACCAGGAGGTGGATTGGAGTCTAAATCTTGTAGGAGTGATATTTCCTGTTGCTGTGAAGGAAAAAAAAAAAAAAAAAAAAAAAAAAAGTAATTTTTTTTTTTTTTTTTCCAAAAACCGTATATATACGGTTTTGGCACTCAACGTTAGTATGCGCAAAACCGTATATATACGGTTTTGGCACCCAATGTGTTAAATATAGTATCATATAATTAAATATAAAATAAAAAAAAATCACAGAAAAAAATGTTTTATGGTCATGATTCACCTGGATGGCTTGATTCTAGGCTTAAATGAATTGATATAAATATTTTTGGAAATGTCAATGGGAAAAATGCATTGAGTATTTTGAGGTGGAACCAGAAAATGTCCGCCACTGCTATGCCCTATACTGTGTGTGCACACAGGTACCAGAGGTGGAAAAAGTACTCAAATGTCACCTTGTTGTAGTTGCGTGCAGCTGACTCCTTGTTGCCGGGCCGTAAGGCCTGCAGCTGGGCGTCCAGTATGTCCAGCAGCTGTTCCATCAGACGCACGGACGAGCTGACGTCCCCGGCGTGGATACGGCCCTTCGTGTGGTTCACCAGCTCACCGGCTATGTTGGCGGCATTCTCGCCACTCTTTATCTACACAGACACACACACACGCGCACACACACATCTTTATACACATCTTGTACATAAGACTCAATAGCCTAATGTAGGGGTACTCAACCAGGGGTTCGTGAATTTGTATATTGTATATATATAAAAGATTGGTCGTAATGACTTGATTAATTAATAATTGTAATCAAAGTGTGAGACTGAGAGTTGTTCGCTGCAGCGTAGCCTACCTTTTAAAATGGCAATTAAAAGACATGTATTCTTATTGAACAAAACTGTATACAGTAAATCCTAGGAGGTACTTCAGTTGAACTTTTGAGACCAAAGGGGTTCAGTGCTCAGAAAAGGTTGAGAACTCCTGGCCTAATGCATACATACTGTATGTTATACTGAAAAAGACAACAACAAAAAAAGAGCAAATGTGTTGTTTTTTGTTCATTCACATTTGAATTACTGTAAGTGCAGTACAGTATGTGATTACACACATTGCAGTATGTGAAACTGCGAGCCTGACGGGGTTTCTCTATAAGTCACGGGTAATCATGACTTTTTAAAACAATTTGACCTCGCTGTAATTATAGAGTATTAGTCAAAGGAGAGATTTAATTAAGCATTAAAATGAATACTTTCAAATGAAGGGGCCAGTCGGAAATGAGTCAGTGCTTTAATCAGGCCAGCCTTCGAGGTATGCTGTTATGCTAATGTGAGAACGCGCGGAGGAGGACGTCGGCGCAGGGCGTTGAGGGCAGCAGGACGGGGACAAAGCCGCGGCCGAGGGGACGACACCGGGGTCTCACCTTCTGGGCCACCTGGCTGACCCAGGGGGAAGTGCAGTTGCTCAGGTCAGGCCCCCGCGGGTTCCACATGACCGCCTCCGCCAGGCACTGGAACGAGGCGATGCCTGGAGGCGAGAGGGAGGGAGGGAGGGAGGGAGGGAGGGAGACAGTAATGGAGAGATAATAAGCGTTAGGTGTCTGCAATTAAGGGAAATACGCAGAGGAGTGACGAGAGAAAGGGGAAAAAAAGCGTGATGTTTTTTTTTCTTTTCTAGAAAAGAATTTCAACCACATCAACCCTATAGTTGATTGACCGGCGGGTTCCCCCAGGGGTCTATACCATAGACATATATAGGTAGACGCCTCCTTCGGCTCTGAGGCATGTGTATCTTGGGCGCCATTTTAGCGTAGGAGAGCTTCCCTGAAGCTTCCGCGTGTGTCACAGAAGGGGGCGTTCGGTAGGCCAATCAGAGGCAGGTGGGGGCGGGACAACTAGATTCTGACAGGTCTTAGAAAAGACGCACTGTGATTGGCCTGTAGTCAACGCGCTGTGAGCGCTGTGATTGGCCAGTAGTCACTTTGAGTGTCCGTTTGCCTACGCGAAAATGGCGGCCGCGATACAAGTTGCTCCAACGAACTGCAGAGGCCAATGAGGTATCTAGGTTTCTATATCTATGGTCTATACGTCCCATCCTGTTTTCCTTGATTGATTGATTGATTGATTGATTGATTGATTGAATACTTTAATTAGAAGTTTGCAGAAAAAAGCATGAAAGTACAGTTCAATACAAGGTCAGCTAAAGGATTTAAAACCCAAGAAAGCCTATGGCTTGTTTCCATTGGGATCCTTTGTACTCAATTCGCAGAGACATTAAATGACAGACAGATATACACTATTATGCAGAACATCATAAAAACAGTTTAAAATGAAGAAAAACTAAAAAATCACACCCTGTGTGAAGTGGGCGGTGTCTTGCTAGCTAATCACAATACTGAATGGAGTCGATCAATCATGTACAAAGGATAAATACATTTATTGAAACACTCTTTATGATGGACAAAACCATAACTTGAAAAAAACAAAATTTGGTTTTTTTCAAGTTATGGTTGCTTATATAGGGCTATGCACATGTGTCATGTGACACTGGCCAATCACAGTCCTGAATAGGCTGTGATTGGCCAATCACAGCGCAGGATAATTCTACTAATTTCCTGGGCCCAGATCACAGCGCAGGAGTTAGTACATTTTTCCAAATCTCACTTATAGGGGCGGTTTCACCGCCCAAAAAATATGCACAATAAACAGTTCTGGGGGGGTGGGCCTAGGCTTTGACTTTTACAGGGGCCAGTTTCGAATTGCAGCCACCTGGAGAGTAAGGTTTTTGGTAGGGCACAGCTTTTGGTAGGGCATTCCACATTTTTGTGGCATAGCAGGAGAACAAATTCAACCCCTTGTTTGTGCCAAATCTGGGTTTGGACGTTCTACACCAAACCTGTTATTATGCCTATTAAGACGCGTGCCCAAGTAAGGACGCTACATAGGGTTTATGTGGATGTGTTTAAAAAAAAAAGAAGCAATAGTTAGAATGATAGACGTTAAGAGGAATGGAACAAGTTCATAAGATGCATGGGGCAGCAGTGGAAAAGGTAAGGTAAACAACGTACTTATTTGCCATGACATAAACCAGGAGGCCAGGTTTGTGTGTATGTGCGTGTGCCTCCCCCCTCCCCCTCCGCCTTGTGGGTCGTGAGGACCGAGTTCGTTCGAATCTAACTCTTGTCATGATTCCCCTCAACCCTAGGCTTCCTGTCTCAGTACATCATTCTATTATCTAAATAAAGCATACAAAATTGCCAAATAGAAATAGAATAGTGAATAGAAATAGAATTCAAATAATGGAATAAGGGGCGGGGGGGGGGGATAAGACCCGGAATAGCTGGAGGAGGCGGAAGAAGATGAGGAAGATGAGCTGTTGGCAATAAGAAGCGTGCTTTTGAAAGGAGCCTAAATGCACACATAGTGCTGGCCACATACTGCTCGCTCTCTTTTATACACATGCACACCCACCCACCCACACGCACGGACACCACCACGGACGCACACACAAACACACACACACACAGACCAAAGACATAACCATCAGGCATCGTCTCTCATTGGTGGAGAAAAGCATCTCGAGGGAGAAGCCCCCCCCCCCCCCCATTCCCAGAGAGGGTTTTGTTCTGTTTAGTTAAGAGGGTTCAGAGAGAGGACAACACCATGCAGGCGATCACACCAACGTGCCACCAGCGATCCTCCAGCAACACTAACCACAAACACACCTCCTGTCAACTCACAACAAGAGGACAGAGGGAGAAGGAGGGCGAGAGAGATGCCAGATAGACTGTGTGTGTGTGTGTGAGAGAGAGATGGAGAGAGAGAAAACAAAAACAATTGCCATGAAAGGGAAACTGCCTGGGCAAAAAGAGTAGAGATGACTGAGGCGTTGTCAGCGCGGCAAAAAAGATCAGAGCAAGGTGTGGCGTGGAGTTTCAAGCGTTCCTCTGTTGACCAAAGATTGGTTTTAAAACCTCCGCCAAGACGCAATGACTGTATGTTTAGAGGTATAGAAGCTAGCATGAAGCGGAGGTGGAGCCTTTTATTTCATTTCATTATTTCATGTTTGTCAGTGAGAGATGGGTGTTTCATTCGCATGAGGACCGGCTTTCATCCAGGAGTCCTGGGGGACTACTGCCAGCCGGAGAGACCAACGCAGAGGGAGAGACAGAGCACGAGAGAGAGAGAGAGAGAGAGAGTGTGAGACGAAGAAGGCAACAGCGGAAAAAAGCACAAAGAAAAAAACAAGAGCGGGCACACAAACATGGTGATCCCGCATAACCACTGACACACAGACACATGCATAATTATCAACACACACACACACACACACACACACACACACACACACACACACACACACACACACACACACACACACACACACACACACACACACACACACACACACACACACACACACACACAAAATTGACGTGTGTACACATCCTGCGGCATCCGTGAGTCGACTCGACACACATGCAATACCACGGTTCGATTTGTGGACGGGGGGCTTTTTCATTTGTTTGTTTTGTTTTCACAGAATGGCAAACGAAAGTACACCACTCAGGTAAACACACACAGAAGTGGTCCTGTTCTCCTCACTCCTTACCCAGAGATCCTTTGGGACATGGACGGTCCACGGTCTCTCCTCGCTGAGTGGAGGGCCACTGGACTCCTCGCGCCACCCTGGACTCACACAACTGGGGGTCCGGGCCCTGGGCGGGCGGGCGGGGCGGCCGCCGCGTCACGGGCACCGTGGCCGTGATGGGCCGGAGGTCGGGGCCCTTGTTGATGGAGCCGATGGGGCGCGAGGTGGGGGCCACGGGGCGGGTTGTGGCCGGGCTGGTGCTGGAGGTGAACGGCCTGGCGGGAGTAGTGGTGGTCACCTGGGTTGTGGTCAGCGGACCTAGGAGGAGGGAGAGGAGAAGTGGGAGAATGGTGGAGAGAGAGAGAGAGAGAGAGAGAGAGAGAGAGAGAAAGAGTTATAAGGGGATATAAGGGATTTAGTGAGAACGGACTAAAGATCCCAGACAGGAGAAGCCTTAAAAAAAAACGAGATCAAGAGACTGAAGGAGAAAGGCGTACAAGCATAAGATGTCTTTCAAAAGCCGAGTTCAAAAGTCAACCTGACAATAATTGGGGTGACAAATACTTTCTGAGCCTCTCAAAGCCTCGGCGTCTTGATAATGGTCCCTCAGCTCTCCAGCGGGAGCGCGTTGCAGCAGCAGAGAGTAACGACAGAGAACCAGCATCATCACAAGACAGGAGAGGAAGTAAATAATTGATCAAATGTATCAGAGAAGTCACACACAACCGCTAACAACCAAACGAAATGCGCCGATGAAAGCAACACATCCAAGCCCTACAAAATCCTGCCTGATCAAACGCCGCGGCGGCTCCTGGGCTCCACGGGCGAGGCCTGTTGCCTCTCTCTGTTCTCTCAGGGCCTAATCCCAGCTTCACAGAGGCGGCGTTTCGCCTGGCTCAGATGTACACCCAAAACCTCTCGCTGATATCGACGGATTGTCAACATGTCAGTGTGACGCACTCCGCTTACCCTCCCGCTTGTCACTTGAGTTAGACTCGTTCAGACCCAACCGCCACGCAGTGGAAATTGACACACAATACAGCAGCAACAATACCTGAGAGGGCGCTCTTCACTGTGACTCCTGTGTGAGTTATGGTGATGCGGCGATCGTAATGGCAGATTATAAGAACCGGGGTATTGTGAATGCCAGACTCTGTAACAGTTACCGGCTGACATTTTGAGGCTGCCCGGTCTTTGACAGTGTGGCGCCGAAGTGGCCCGGCCGTCCAGAATCTGTATCTCTGTCTGTCTCTTTCTCTGGATTTACATTTCTATCCATTGGTGGAAAAAGTACTAGAATGTTTTACTCAAGTAAAAGTATCAATACTGTTACAAGTAAAAGTATGGAATAAAACATGTACTTGAGTAAAGTAAAGTACAAAAGTGTTGGTATCAAAATGTACTTAAAGTGCAAAAGTATTAAGTACTCATTATGCAGAATGTCCCATTTCACAAGTTTTCAAATGTATAAAATGTATGACATGACGCATTGTGAGCTTGTAGATCGGCTATTTTCAAATGGCCGAAATGTATATACTGTAGGGCTGAAGTGGTTAATGTATGTTTTGTAATAACAATGAAAAACTACAAAGTAACTATAGTTTTTTAATAATTGTAGTGGAGTAAAAGTACAGCATTTGCCTCTGAAATGTAATGGATTAGAAGTAAAAGTATTGAAAATTGTAAATACTCCAGTAAAGTACAGTACTTGAGTAAATGTACTTAGTTACTTTCCACCACTGTCTATATCTCTGTCCCCACAAAAGTAGAGCGAACACAGCCCAGCAGCTCACACTGCTACATCAATGACAGCTCAGCTCACACTGCTATACGTTGCATACAGAGAACCACCAGACCCAGCTCCATATAGCATCGCTGTCGGGCACAAACCTCTTCTTATCTTCATATTCTAACGTGTTGTGTTTTTTCGTAAATTAAGGCCCTACTTGGATCATACTACAGCGTCACACAAAAGCATCAAAAGAAGCAGATCTGCAAGCTCAAAACGCGGCGCGAAGCGGCGCGTTTTAAGCTTGTAGATCTGCTACTTTTGATGCTTTTGAATTCTAATCCTGAAAAGGAGCCGTTTTGGACATATAAGGTTTCCACCCGACAGATACGATAGGCAATGTTATCAATATTGCCATACAAAGCTCACGTTTGCACCTTAACACATCATTGGGGTTTGTCTAGTCATTGTTCAAGATGATGCGTATCACTGTAGCCCAATGTAAAAGGCTGAAGGAAAGCAATTCTCCCACGACAGTAAGACTGAATAAATGCTTTCAATTTACAGTTTAAGATGTTAGGCTATTATATTTAGGGAGATTCAAGCCAATTAGCCAGATAACCGCTAATTAATTTGGGTCTGTCTGAAAGCCTTTTCAACTGCACAGGGAAAGCCACGCCGTTATTAGACTTGTTTATGTTGCAGGATACCGGAGAAAGAGGAGTGGATTACAGTCAGAAGATGCTGCACCAGCTTGTCTGTCACAATAATTAATTCAAATGTTTAGTGTGCATTAAGAATGAGTTGAACAAGTTGGCTCAATGACTCAATCCATAAAACACGCAGAGCTGTGCTTTATGTGCTTCTCTGATAAAGCATGTGATGCGTGTCTATTCAGTGATCGCTTATAGTGGAAACTACCCACTGTGTAACGCATTCTACACAAGAATGCTATAGGTGTCACATGGACGGACCACATCAGTAATGTGGTCCTCTACGGGGACCTACCACGGGTCACAGACAAAGTCAGAGAGAGAAGGATGATGCTGGCAGGGCACTGCGTCAGGCACCCGGAACTTGAGGCAAGCAAACACTGACACTATGGGAGCCAACCCAGAACAAAGCCAGGAACTGCGGCTCGACAGCTTAGCTAACAACACTGATGTTAGCTCAAGACTACTCAAGACCTCAACACTTAAGACCCTGATGCTAGATAGGAGAGTGTCGGGGACGGACACCCACAAATAAAAATTGTGTTTAATAGTGTTCAGAGAAGTTGTCAAAAAACACATTTACGTTTTTATGTGAAAAATATACAAATGAAAGATTATATAAAAATAACTTTTGTTTAATTGAAAACATTACACACAGTATGACTTTAAATTATCCTTCAGGATTTTACAGTGTATTGTAAAATAACACTAAACTTAATTACCGGTGGTGGGGTCCGGGGGCCCAAACTCCAGCGGGTAGCGCAGCACATTGTAGTTGTTCCACACATAGAGCTGGTTGTCTCTTGGGTTGTAGTCAATGGAGGAGACGTACTGGTAGGGGTTGGGGAAGGGGATGTGCACGGGTTCTTCACGTGCGCGGTTGGTGTTGTAGGCATACAGTATCAGGTCGCCGCCCGCCTCGCTGTCGTCGTCCTGGTAGACGGAGCGCACAGCGTACAGCACGCCGCACGCCATGAAGGCGTTGGACGCGAGGCGCTTGTCGAAGGTCGTCTCCCAAGTTCCCTCAAAGCGTAGGGTGTAAGGGTTGACCTGAGACAAAAAGAGATACACAGGGTACCTCAAAACTCTATCAAATTGTCAAAAATGTAAAGAAAAAAGAAGCTAAAACAGCAGATCTACAATGTCACGTTGTGATTGTGAGCTATTTTCACTATTCGTAGTACGAGGATAAAAAGTATGTGGTTAAAAAAAACATAGTAGTATATTATCCATTTTACACAGGACAGCTGTGTGGAAAATGGTGCCAGTGTTATTCACTCTGCCTCATTAATTATTTATTAATTTCCTCAGGGCATTCATGTTTTTCTTTTGACGAGAGCACTTTAACTTTTGTAGTTTCTATCTTTATCTCATCCTCATTCACCCATCCACCTTACGGTATACCACATGGTTCTTCTACATAGATATGTTATGGCATATTATATACTGTATGCACATGTGTATTTATTTAATTATGAGATATGTTTTCCTTTTTTGTCCTTTATGGCCATTGGCATTTTGTAAGTGCTTTATTATTTCATGTATGCCCGGAACACACAAACAAACAAACAAACAAACAAACAAAAATAAACTTTTGTAGGAGACCAATACCTGTTAAGGTCAGAAAACACTGTCAGGGCTGGCTAGCTAAACAGAGCATCGATTTAAACTCTTACTTATCTGGGAACTTGCTGCCTGTTATCAAAATTATTGCCTGCAGAAGAGCAACGAGAAGCTATAAAAAGCATGGAGGATTATGGTTTCAGGTTGTCAAGGATTTCTGCCAAGTGAATATCTGATAGAGTTTCACACTGGGTGAGACCCTGTAAAGCAGTGTAAGGTAATGTGACTTTGAATTTGCAGCTCTAATCACACACGCTGTCTTCAACAATTACCTAGCTGGGTTCATAAACACAGAAATAATGAAGAGGGAAAAAGAATTCAATAACGGCACAATTTTCAGCATATCCCCTAACAGCAGGTCCCTTTGTTCATAACAGCTTTGTGTCGTCTCAGGAAAGAAATATGAACTCCTGAAATGTCAACAAAGTTATTATGCCTCTTCAGCACTGAATGAATTAGATGTTTCCAAAACCCGTTGAAACTCTGTTTGAACTACAAAGGAACTGCGCAACTCCAACCACATTTACAGAACAAAGCTAATCTTTACATTCCTTTAAAATATTGTTCTTTTTGTGTGTGTGTGTGTGTGTGTGTGTGTGTGTGTGTGTGTGTGTGTGTGTGTGTGTGTGTGTGTGTGTGTGTGTGTGTGTGTGTGTGTGTGTGTGTGTGTGTGTGTGTGTGTGTGTGTGTGTGTGTGTGTGTGTCACTCTAGAGAGTGTATAAATGGAAACAAATGTGTCCTCATTTGTACCCGGGAGTTAAATTAATTAATTAAATAAATTAGATTTGACTGTGTAATGTATCTCTGGATATCTTTTTCCAGTGCAATTTGAATACAATGTGAACAATGAAGTTCTTCATGCATGACTTTTGAAATCCCCCCTGATTCCTCTATTCAGATGAGCTCAGACCTAATCCACTCGTCCCATGATCCAGTTTAGACCTCCAATAGTCCACTAATCATATGGTCAGTTTAGACCTAATCAGTTTAGACCTAATCCACAACTCATCCTGTGGTCGGCCCACCTCTCATGTGGTCCTACCGTACCTGGCTGACCACCAGACGTCCGTTGTTTGACTCTGTGGCGTAGATGACCCAGAGGCCGTTCTCGTCGACGGCCAGGTCGATGTCTGACTTCCCGCCCCAGCGGTAGGGCGACGTGTCGTGGTAGTTGGCGTTGGTGATGATCGCCTCGCCGCTCTTGATGCGCGTGCGCAGGTCGTACTTGACAATATTGCGCGTGCGCTCTTTGTTGTAAAACACGGCGCCGTCGTACACCACGAAGCCCGTGCCGTCAACACGATTCGGCAACCTGTGAAGAAAGAGAGAGAGAGAGAGAGACACGCCGTATGAGCTGCAAGGGGAAACAACGACCGATCCTCACGCCCAGTGGTGGAAAGTAACTAAGTACATTTACTTAAGTACTGTACTTAAGTGCAATTTTGAGGTATTTGTACTTTACTTGAGTATTTCCAATTTCCAATACTTTTACTTCTACTCCACTACATCTCAGAGGCAAATATTGTACTTTTACTCCACTACAATGATTTGAAAACTTTAGTTACTAGATACTTTTCAGATATAAATTATGATATTATAAAACATACATTAACCACTTCAGCCCTATTTTATACCTAGGCTATTTGAAAATAGTCGATCTACAAGCTGGTTGTGAGCTTTCAGATCTGCTATTTTCAAATATTTTAGTACTTTTACTTTTGGTATTTATATATATTTTGATGTCAATACTTTTGAACTTGAAGTACATTTAGAATTCCGGACTTTTACTTGGAACAGAGCATATTGCAGTATTGGTACTTTTACTTAAATAAAACACTTGAGTACTTTTTCCACCACTGTCTATAAGGGCCATTCCTTTATCAACATCCAACAGCAGAAGGCCAATAAATCAATAGAGCAGCAGCGGGGTGCTTATTTTGATCATCCGGGGCAGTGGGGGGCGCCCTCACTTGTAGGTTGTGGTGGCGCGGTTCTGTTTGAAGTCCTCCCAGGAGGCGTACTCGTACAGCATGTCCGTGCGGTAGGGGGTCCAGGGCATGACGTACAGGCGGTCCCCCGACTGCAGCGGGTCCTTGCACCACGCCCCCGACTGGTGCTCCGCCTCCTGCAGAGAGCTGGCCGCCTGCACCCGCAGCAGGGTCCCCGGACACACGAAGACTGGAGCACAGGGAGGAGGAAGAGGAGGAGGGAGGGAGGGAGGGAGGGAGGGAGAAATAGCAGAGAAAAAAATGAAAGCGAAGCATTGTAAAATAAAATATTTTTAAAATTTACATCGTGGAGATGATAGAGTGGAGAGGGAGGAGAGTGCGTTAACATTGGGGGAAAGGCAGAGGAATATCCAGGATAGAACCAGAAAGATTATGATGGAAGGAGACGGGAGTGAGATGTGAGGATAGATAAAAGAAAAAAGGGGGGGAAAAAAAGGAAAAGCGTTAAGAACAGGGAGGAGAGGCAAAGAGAAGGAGGAGAATGGGAGAGGAGGGAAGAGGGGGAGGGAGGGAGGGGAGGTGAGGTACATTATCAGATTTTAAATGAAGGAACACATAAAAGCTCATTTGTTGAACGTCAGCATTGTGGTCAGAAGAGCGGCTGCTTCATGATAAGTGGGAGATTTCTGGCTGCTGCCGCCGCGTAGACGCGGCCCTCTAATCTAATTTACCCTGGCCTACTTTTTATTTCATTGTGCATTTTCTTTTTTTTCCTCCTCCAAAGCCCTCTGCATCCCTACTTTGCTACTGGGTGGTAAAACAGTAATTGTGGGGCTTGTTTTATTAGGACAGAAATTTGGCTCTGAGTCAAGAGTAATGCGTTACAGCAGAAACGTTCTGCGGGGTAAAGAGGTTGGCGAGGCCTGCCCCTTCCCTTGCTGCGGCAATCCATACTGCACAATTACATACATACACGTACGCACACGCATGCATGCATGTGTGCGTCGTGCACACGCGCACAGAAACATTAATTCTATATTCCAAACAAGCGCACACACACACGGACACACAAGCCAAGCACACATTCACCCACACACCCACACAAGCATGCACACGCACACGCATATACACACGCAGAAAATCCATACTCCAAACAAGCAGACATATACACACACAAGAACACACGCAAATGCACGCACACACACACACACACACACACACACACACACACACACACACACACACACACACAGGCACGCAAACATGTGTGCACACACACACACACAGACAGACAGACAGACAGACAGACAGACAGACAGACAGACAGACAGACAGACAGACAGACAGACAGACAGACAGACAAACAGACAGACAGACACACACACTCGGAAAACATCTAAGCTGCGTTAGAGGTCATCCGTGGGGACTGGTGTAAATTGGCTGGCTGACGCACTGTGTCCCAGCCAGACAGAGAGGGTGCCCTGGGACCACAGGCCTGTCAGGTGATCTATGGAGAGCGCTGCTGGCATCCTCCTCACCACTCTGACATCACAGGGGAGCCTGGGACAGCAAGAGAGAGAGAGAGAGAGAGATAGAGAGAGAGCGGGCGGGCGGAGACACTACAGACTGGAGGAGTCCCCCCCGTCTTTCTCTGCCAGCTTATTTATGTGGCTCTCTGGCTCGGGGGTGGAGAAGGGAGCACACACCTGCTGGTCACCTTATGATTGAACGCACCTCTGAACTAATTGGACACCGCAGGGGTATTTAGACACAGATGACACATAGACGCCCCACGCGCAACCAGACACACATGCCACGATGACCAAGCACACACACACACACACACACACGCATGCTGTCCCAAATCCACATGGGGGCACACGTGTGTCTTGGGTCACATTGGGCACATGCATGCAAGCACGCACGCACGCGGACATGCATGTGCACACGCACACGCACGTGCACGCACACACCACACACACACACACACACACACACACACACACACACACACACACACACACACACACACACACACACACACACACACACACACACACACACACACACACACACACACACACACACACACACACACACATATACACACATGTTTGTATTACTATACTTGTGAGGACATCAACATTTTAGGAAGCCAATTTTATGATTGATTTATGATCTTTGTGGGGCATTTTTAACCGCAAGTCTAAAGCCGAAAAATAGCATATCTACAAGCTCACAACGTGTCGCGCCGCGACACGTTGTGAGCTTGTTAGATCGGCTATTTTCCGGTGTTTGACACATTGACGCACAACTAAGCATAAAATAGGGGAGAATCTAACGCCAACTCCCTAAAACTAACCTCTAAATATGTAATCCTAAAACCATAAAACAACCATTTTTCTCACGAGGACCAGGTAAAATGGTCCTCACAACATCTATTCCTCAAATTCTACTTTACTGGTGGGGACGTTTGGTCCCCACAAGTATAGTAATACACACACACACGCACACACACGCGCGCACACACACACACGCACACGCACACGCACACGCACACGCACACGCACACGCACACGCACACAGCTCGAGTGATGGCTCATTCCGGTCAGTGCTGCATACTGTATGTGTGTATAGACCCCAGAGCAGGTGAGAGTTATTGTAAAGGTTTGATATACTTCGTTGCGCGCTGTTGCTCACCGAAATAGCCGATCTACAAGCTGAGCTTTCAACTATTTACTATATTTACGGTGAGCAAAGGTGCGCAACTAAGTATAAATCCGGCTTTAGAGCACAGATTGTGTGACTGTCCCGGCTCTCTGAGTGTGTTTGGCTGCCTTAAGCCTAACTTACTGTCTCTGAGAGGGTAGCCATCTGTGTCCACTAGTGCAGTGGTTTTCAACTCTTTTCATATCAAGGTCCATTATTTATTTGGCATTTGAGCCACCGACCACCATTTGATGAGATTTAGACTCTCAGACTCAAAACTTTAAATATTTAGCTATCGTTGGATACGATTTTGTCCACAATTCCATGCTGTATTGATGTTGGTAACATAGGAGAGATAACAGGCAAACATTGATCAAAATAACAATTATTTAATTAATTAATGCAGATGTTTAACAATAATTTAACTCTTGAGAGCATAAAATGTAGTTTCATTTTACACTCTCAAGAGTTAAAAGATCTATAAGGGTCCATTTGGTTACCAACTCTCCATCATTTAGCTGGGGACCACCTGGAACCTCCTCAAGGACCACTGGTGGTCCCCGGACCACTGGTTGAGAACCACTGCCCTAGTGGGTATAAGCCACGGTCAGTCTGAAAGGAACCAGGCTTGACACTTGCAAGGAAAGTGTAGCCTATAGTCTAACCAAGCTAATGTATGCACAAAACAAAGCAAGCTCTGCACAGGGAGAACGCTAGTTACAGTGCGGGCACGCTTTGAGGTGTTTGGTTTGCACATATGAATGTGGACGAAAAACGAAAATAGCCAAAGTTATGCTTCGAAGAAATTATTAAATCCTACTTCTGGGCAGCAGGAGATTCAATTTCTCCACATAGTTCCATGCCAACACTCGCTTCACATCCAAATCCAATTACATCTTTACCGATTTGGCTTCGGGGCCCACGGTGTACGGTACAGCGTGTTCTGCAAAGACACTGAGCTCCCGTTTGTTGTGTGCAGACATTTAGGAGAAAGGGAATAAGGCATAACGCATTACGGGAGCCGTAGCCTACGCTACAGAGTGGCTAAAATAATAATAGTAATAATAATAAAGTGGGACACAGCCAGAAAAGTACAAAGGTACTGTAAATAGAGAAATAAACGGCATGCAGAAAGCGACGCAGTCTCCCGGCATGTAGGTGACCCATAAACAAAGGCAGGAACACTCTGCCTCAAGGTAAAATAAAGGACAAGCCAACATGGATGCAATGCAAGCCTATATTCTCTTCAGAAACGGGCAGGATCAACCACTTTGTGGGTTGGTGGGTAGAAGTTCCCATGAAAACCTTTCACCACGTAACGGTGAAGCTAAAATGGTCTATCAGCCATTATCACAAATTATTACAAGTGGGCCTAGGGCCGTGGCACAAGAGGACCGATGTCATTTTGCCTCGTCTGCCCAAAATAGGCAGGCAAAGAGACAGAGGAGAACAACGCTGGAATCTACTGTACCATGGGCCCGAAAATAGTTGTCAAGATCCGCATTACGATTGACTCTAAATACATCCTGCCTGTCCATTCTGCTCCCCCCCCCCTTAAATAGAATAGAATGAAGCCGTTCGTTATTGCGCCCAACCTTGCAGTCTCAGCCCAAATTGGTATCATTCCTTCACCCATTGGACTCATCATTACTGTAACACTGCAGTGCAGCATATACGAGCAGGCTGTCATTCTACCCCCCCCAGGTCCTTCCCACTGCCCTTCTCTCCAGTGTGGACCATGCCTGTCTGCTGGCCTCTGTTTATTTTAATGAGTTGGGGGGGGGGGTGGGTGGGCGGAGCCCTGGTGTCAGAGGGGCTCATCAATGGCCCTCACACACAAAATGCCTGGGATGCATGTAAGTAACACGCGCACACACACATGCACTTACAGTACACATCCTGTACACAAACTTTCACACACATACAGAGCACATGTGCACGCACACACGCGCACACACATGCACGCACACGCACACACACACACACACACGCGCGCACGCACACACGCACGCACACACACAAACACACACACACACACGCACACGCACACATGCATGCATTTTGGCCACGCTTCGCACCCTGCCTACGGGGCTTCATTAACTCTGACCTGCACTCCCAGCTAGCTCCGCTGCCTTGCTGTTTACCAACTTTCTCCTGGCCTCTCTTCTCCTCCACCTCCTCCTCCTCCTCTGTTTACCCTAATTTATTATTTATGCTATCTGGAAAGGAATGGCGGCGCCATTGGGCAACCTGAACAGCACACAACTAGCAATAGACTATAGTATATTGGACTAATATCACCGCCAGCATGAATGAGGTGTTAGGTATAAGGCATTGGCATGTTAATGTGTGCTATTATTATTATCAACCATTATCCTTGTCTGGATATTGCAGGTTAGCCAGTGAAAGGGTCAGCTAGGATTGTGAGAGATTCCTTAGATTAATTCATCCCGGTTTGGGTGAGGACGGAGATCTGTGCGGACATGACCGGCCCGGTGAACTCGCCTGCCAGCAAAGACAACACACTTCTGTAGCCTGCTACTGTGGCTAGCCAGACGGCTAATGAAACTTACCTTATCAGGGATTAAAACCCAGCCTGTAGCTATCATGCACTACCATGCCAATTACTGTGCGCTTACGGGGGAAATGCCGCTCTAATAATTGACTGTTTATTTATCTCCATAATCCCTTTCCCAGCCACAGGTCAATGCGAGGCTGCAGTATAGGGAATGATGAAAGCCACTGAAAGTTTCCTGGAAATGACAGTAAATATCTCCCATTAGTACGGAGCGGCGATTTCTGATTGACTGGTGACGCAATTAAAAGCGAGCGCTGACAGCTTCAGGGCAAAATTTAGGGCTGTTGGTTTTTCATTCTCATCCGTTGCGATTCATGGCGTTTTCATGTCTGATATGACAACTGCCACTATAATGGTTAAACATTAGGGTTGGATTGTCTAATGTGATGGTCTAAAGAGTGAGGCAACCGTCTCTAAAATGGCTTCCGTGTTGTGTTTGTTTAAGTTATTCATCTTTTCTGCTACGAGGCGGTTGAGCCTCCGCTGGCCCACGCCTGTGCCTAGCCCACAGTCATGGCCTGCCTGCCTGCCTGCCTGCCTGTCTGCCTGCCTGCCTGTCTGTCTGCCTGCCTGCCTGCTTGCCTGCCTGCCTGTCTGTCTGTCTGTCTGTCTGTCTGTCTGTCTGTCTGTCTGCCTGCCTGCCTGCCTGCCTGCCTGCCTGCCCGCCCTACCGCTGAGAACCCGCTGCTCTAATTGAATCCCACACCTGTTACTGGCAGGTGCGGCACACAGGCGGCAGGGGGCAGAATAGAGTATGGCACGGAACCCCTTGTCCATGTTAATGGTCTCTCTGGGTGGATGTGTGCGCGTGCGTGCGTGCGTGCGTGTGTGTGCGTGCGTGCGTGTACGTGTTTACGTGTGTGTGTGTGTATGTGTGTGTGTGTGTGTGTGTGTGTGTGTGTGTGTGTGTGTGTGTGTGTGTGTGTGTGTGTGTGCGTGTGTTCCTGTGGAGTTATGTTGATCAGCGCTCATCAGCCTGTTAGTGTGTATTGGTGAATTGAGTGAGTGTGTGTGAGGCGTGCATGTGTGAGGTTCAGGGACAAGAGAGAAGGGGACGAAATAGAGAAGGGGGAAAAAAGCATGGAGGAGGCTGTGTGAGCGTGTGTTGTGCGTGTGCAAACAAGCACAGAGAGAAACGGAGAAAGAGAAAGAGTAAATAGGTTATTTCCTGTGAAATGAGAATTAGGAGTGAGTTAATCTGCCGAGGCGTGAGGGAGTCACGGAAGAGGAAGAGGGAGAGAGAGAAAAGGAGGAAGAATGAGAGCTTTCCATTGTGTGTCCACTTCCTTTTAAACAGCAAGGGGTCAGGCATGGAGGAAAAGCACAATACCAATTTTATACACACACACACACACACACACACACACACACACACACACACACACACACACACACACACACACACACACACACACACACACACACACACACACACACAGTACTGACATGCATACAACCGGAAATACACAATCACGGCTACAGTACAAACACACGTAAGCGTACGCACACTCACACACACGCACGGAAACACGCGCACACGCACACGCGCACACACACACACACACACACACACACACACACACACACACACACACACACACACACACACACACACACAGTGTCCAGACAGTGGAAGGGGCAGGTGTCATGCTGTCAACTTTATCGGCCCAAATGCACAACCCAGACAATAACCTTCACTGAGACCAAATGCTGATGAATGCAGCCTTAGAGCTAGTAGCTGTCGAAAGATAAGTCCTATATACTGTATCTGTTTGCTGAGTGACGGGACAGTTGGTCGGGACACGGCTACAGAGGCCATGGGGACGCACATACACTAGATGGATGACAGGCTGGATGACTGGCTGGCTGACTGACTGACGTGGAGGCATTGGAGTAACAAATGAGTCCAAATGTCCAAATAAAGCATGCCAATAAAGCTCCTTTGAATTTTTAATTGAAAATTGAATTGAATAGTTAGCCTAGTCATGTCTGTCTGTATGTCTGTCTGTCTGTCTGTCTGTCTGCCTATTTTCTACAGTATCTTTCAATATATATCGACCTTATAATTGTGTTTCTTTTGCTTGATGTTCTGTGTAAAGCACATTGAATTGCCTTGTTGTTGTGCCAAATGTGCCATACAAATAAAACTGCCTTGCCTTGCCTTATACTGTACATACTGTACCTCGCTACAGTCTATAGATCAATCTATTTGTCCTCCTATATGTCGAGGGAACAAGCTCCTCTCACTCCTCTCTCACATGCTTTATATTCATGGCCACCTGCCTCCGCCACAGCTCTTTAGCTTTAACAATGCAATGACTTCTCAATGTACAGTCAGACCCGCACTCTCTCCTATCTCCATGCCACTGAATAGCATGTCTGCCCTGGCTGCCACCGTCACGTGCCTGAGCCTGTGCGTGCGTGTGTGTGTGTGTGTGTGTGTGTGTGTGTGTGTGTGTGTGTGTGTGTGTGTGTGTGTGTGTGTGTGTGTGTGTGTGTGTGTGTGTGTGTGTGTGTGTGTGTGTGTGTGTGTGTGTGTGTGGTGTGTGTGGTGGGTCATTCCTAATGAGGCGCTGCTGCCTGTCTCGTCGTCTCTATAGCGACCGCTCTCCCTCTCTCTTCTATCTCCACGCACAGTCTTGTGACCCTTTCTGTCACATGACACAGTATCTTCTCTCTCTCTCTCTCTCTCTCTCTCTCTCTCTCTCTCTCTCCCTCTCTCTCTTTCCTCTCTCTCTCTCTCTCCTATCTCTCCTTAAATACTTTGTATAAGAGGTACAGTAACAGTGCGGCTTATCCTCACACAGCTGCTGTTAAGTGTGTGAAGGATGGCTTCTCCTCGCATGTTCCCCACTGAAATGCTAAGAATGTTGCCACCAATAGCCTAGCATACTCCTCCATCCCTCCCTCCCCCCCTCCCCCCCTCGCTGTCCCTTTCAGCCGGACTTGAGTGCAAAAGGGCTGGAGGTGAAAAGGAATTGAGTGGACACCTATTCGGTCCTGTCAAATGCGATAAAGGAAATAATGATGCTGGGAGTGGACTGTGCTAGACTGTCAGGGGCACAGCGAAAAGGTGAGAAGAAAGGATGTAGAGAGAGAGAGACAGAGAAAGAGAGAGAGAGAGGGGCGGGGGGTGGGGGGTTGAAAGGCAAGTCCGCAGCAGCCACTGTTGTCTTAAAATACCCTGACGGTAGGTGTGTGGGTTGGGTAGGTGGGTGGGTGGGTGGTTATAGGCAGAGTGTCGACATTCACTGAAACTGTCACCACGGCGATACGCTCGTCACTGCAATCTGTCAATCAGCTGATGAATCCATAAATCAGTGAGAATTAATTTGAGAGGAGGACAACAGTCGGAAATGTTTATTCAGCCAAAACGGAGAGAGTATAGGAAGAGGAGGAAGAGGAGGAGGTGTACTTTAGCGACAGCGATGGAGGGATGAAGGGGGGGGGGGAGAGGAGCATATAGACAAGAGGAGGAGGCTGGGCTCTTGTCCTCTTCTTGTGTCAGTATTAGCGGGGGAGGAAGACCAGCAAATAAAGAGAAATAAACAACACCCAGAACGAGAAGAGGATGAGTCAGGAGGAGAACGGAGAACATCAGGTAGCTATTGTTGCCATTACACTGTACAATCCTGAGTGTCCATTTGGACTGTGTGTGTGTGTGAGAGAGCCAAAATGGAACCCGT